>NW_026057586.1:61381144-61493644 GCF_023721935.1 Panthera uncia | reverse complement strand
GGGCTCGAACTTACAAACCGTGAGATCATGACCTGAGCCAAAGTCAGATGCCCAACCAACTGAGCCACCCAGGCACCCCAAGATCACATCCTTTTTATGGCTGAGTAATATTTCATTATATATATATCTTACATTTTCTTTATCCATTCATCTATCAAGGGACACTTGGCTGCTTCCATAACTTGGCTATTGTAAGTAATGCTGCAATAAACAGAGAGACGTATATATCATCTCAAAACACACACACACACACACACACACACACACAAACACAAAACAAGAATGACATGTGCTGGTGAGGATGTGGAGAAAAAGGAACCCTCATGTACTGTTGGGGGGTATGTAAATAAATCAGTACAGCCACTGTGGAAAACAGTAAGGAAGTTCCTCAAAAAGTTAAAAATAGAAATACCATATGAACCAATAATTCCACTACTGGGTATTTACCCAAAGAAAATGAAAGCATCACTTACTTTTATTTATTTAAAATTTTAAATTTTTATTAAGGTTAACATACATACAATAAAGTACAAAAATCTTAAATGTAAAGTTCAATACATTTTTATACACAGATACACAAATATGTGTATATTATGTATAACCCAGATTAATATATAGAATATTTCCAGATCCCAGAAAGTACTCTCATGCTCCTTCACAATCAACATCCCCATCACACCATTGTTGCCCCATTGGTAAACACTATTCTGTTGTCTCTTCTCAAACTTTATATCATCTTTATTTAAATGTCTGCTGCCTATGTTTGAACTTCATATAAATGGAAACATATAGTATATACTTTTTTGGAACCAGCACCATTTGAAGACACCATCATTTCCCCCATTGTACCAGTGTCTGCCTCTATGAGGCGCACGCACACACACACACACACAACTGTGTATGCGTGAGCCCGTTTTTGGACTTTGTATTTAGTTCTACTGGTCAGCTTGTCAACCCTTGCATTAATATCACACTGTCTTTATAATAGATATTGATATCTGGGGGGATGAAGTTCTTTAGATCCATTCTTCTTCTTGTCTACTCTTGGAACCTACAGTTTGTTTCTGGATTCTATTCTGTTTCATTCTATTTGTCTATCTTTGCACTGTTTTAATTATTGTAGTTTTAGAGTATGTATTAATATCTGGCAGAGAAAAACCTCTAGTTTCCTCTTCCTTAAGATTATTTTGGCTATTTTTGGCCCCTGGCATTTTTATATAAATGTTAGATTCAGCTAGTCAATTTATGCTATGGAAGTGTCCAGCCTAGTCCTAAAATGGACTTGCTCCTGCTGACCTCCACAGAACTCACCCAAGTTTCTCTCCTTGGCTCTCCCAGAATAGGAAGGCCTAGGTCAAGCAGTAAGTACTTGCCCACTCAGCGCAAGTTGTCTGATCCAGAGCCAAGACTTCTCTTTGCTCCATACAAGGAAAATAACTCCACTTTAACCAATCAGCAAATGCCCAGTATAATTTCCTTTTGCACCAGATTTTAAAAAATAATAAGTGTAAAAAAAAAAAGTATTTTGCTCACTTTTGTCTATACAAATCTTTCACCTGTATGGCTCTTCAGAGCACCTCTCTATGTTCTAGAGTGGGTACTACCCATGTCATGAATTGCTGAAAAAAAGCCTACTAGATCAGTAAATCATCTGTAGAAAGTTTTCTTTTAACACCACCAAATAAGATCTGGCAGGATTTTAACTAAGATTACACTGAATCCATACTCACTTTGGGAAACATTGGTAACTTTATAACACTAAAGTTTTCAAGCCATGAGCATCATATATCCTTCCATTTATGTAGTTCTTTTGTTTCTCTCAGTAGTAGTTTGTGGTTTTCGGCCTAGAAGTTTTGCTATTCTGTTAAATATTCTCCCAAATGATTTATATTATAAAAATTTTTATTTTCTATTTGTTTGTTATCAGATAAAATTACAATTTGATTTTTGTAAATATTGACTTTGTATTCGGTGACATTGCTAAATTCACTTATTAATCTAATAGTTTGGTTGTAGATTACTTTGGATTTTCTGTTTGTATAATATATTGGCCGTAGTAATATTAACTTCGTTCCATATTTTGCATTCATTGTACCATTTCTTAATTTTTCTCTGTTGTTGTTATGGCTATAAAACATTGAACATAAGTGATAATGGTGGGCACCATTGTCCCATGTGCAATCTGAGGGGAGCAAAACCACTCAGAAATCTGTTCTACAATATATAGTAAACTTGAACACGCACATACACTATGATCCATCACCCTACTCCTAGATATATGCCCAAGAGAAATGAGTGTATATATCCACCAAAAGATAAGTACAAGAATATTCATAACAGTAGTCTTCATGATAACCCCAAACTGAAAACAACCAAATTTAGAATAAATAAATACATTGTGGAATAATCAAACAATTGAATACTTTTTAGCAATGGGAATGAATGAACTATTTCTACATGCAACAATATGGAAGAATCTCACAAACATGTTGAGCCAAAGAAATTAGACACCAAAAAGTATTCTCTGTATAATAAAGTACAAAAAGAGTAAAACTAAACAGCGTTGTTAAAGGGCAGTGTGCTGGTTACCCAGGGTGAATGCGGTATCTAGGACGGGGTGAGAGGGAGTTTCTGGAGGACAGCTAGAGTTCCTGCTCCTAACCTGAGTGTCGGTATACAGCTGTGTTCACTGTGAAAAAACTCACAAGTTACACACTTATGACTTGTGTCTACTCCCATATATATATTTTGTTAAAAGATGAAATTCAACTGAGTAAATTTGAAGATCCAATTGGCTATATTCAACAACCCATGAATTGGGCAGTATCCCATCTAGCAAGGAGAAAGGAGCTCCGAGGAGCTGTACAGAATGTTAGACTTTTATAGGCAGAAGACATGGCAAGGAAGTTATTCTAACAGAGTAGATTGTTTCAGACAAGCTCACCTTCCTATTGGGGAAGGGGTCTACCAAGTGAGTTACCTCACTAATGCTGACCAGGTGATTCCAGATTGGTTGGTTAGAGGTTACATTCCTGCGAGAAGCTGAAACTGTAAGTAGGTCAGGTGTGAGGTCTTGGTCTACTGACATAGAGCCTAGCACAAGTGACTCCATTCTGGACTTAAAAAATTTTTCTGATAAATGTTTTATTGTAAAAATATGTATGTAGGGGGCATCTGCGTGGCTCAGTTGGTTAAGTGTCTGACTTCAGCTCCGGTCTTCATCTCAAAGTTTGTGAGTTCGAGCCCCACATTGGACTCTCTGCTGTCAGTGCAGAGCCCACTTTGGATCTTCTGTCCCCTGTCTCTCTGCACCTCCCCCACTTGCGCTCTCTTTATCTCTCAAAAATAACTAAACATTTAAAAATATACGAATATATATACACACTAAATTGAAGTTCCATTCTCACTGGAAACTATGCAACACAACAAATGTCTGCCCAGTTCTGTAAATGTATATCTTCTGTACAGACAATAAATTTTTGAGTTATATTTTGATATGTTTGTCCCTACTAAAGGTAGTAGGCACATTTGCCCTGAAGGGGGTATAAATTTCTTATGTTAATTGGAGGAAGAGGAACTTCTTAGAGAGGAAACTGAAATTCAGAAGGTAGGCCTTAGTCCAGTAAAAGAAGGGACTCTAAATTCTTGTTATGCTTCATTTCTTTTGGTCTAGGCCAGTGGTTCCCAATCTGTGGCAGCAGAAGCTGAAGGGGGCAAGACATTACTATGGGTTCAAGTATACAATCCATCAAACATTATCTGTAAAATGAATAAATAGATTGATAGATTTGAAAATACACGTGGCTGCTTTCTTAAATGAAAATTTATTTAAAAAATTTTTAATGTTTATTTATTTTTGAGAGAGAGACAGAGCGCGAGCAGGGGAGGGGCAGAGAGAGAGGGAGACACAGACTCTGAAGCAGGCTCCAGGCTCTGAGCTGTCAGCCCACAGTCTGACACCGGGCTTGAACTCATGAATTGCAAGATCATGACCTGAGTGAAAGTTGGACGCTCAACCGACTGAACCACCCAGGTATCCCAATTGAAATTTATTTTAAAAAGAATTTTTAAATTAACAGATTTTGTTCACTGTGTATTTTCTTAAATATATAAAACTATGTACATAAAAGTATAGCTACTGTCAAGGAGACTTCAACAATTTAGAAGCTAAGGATACTTAGTTAACTTACTTAAAAATCTTGGAAACTTCTTTTTTTCTTAAAGAATGGCATTTTTAAAACATTTTATTTATTTATTTTGAGAGAGAGTACCTGCACAACAGCTGGGAGGGGCCGAGGGGGAGGGAGAGAAAAAGAATATCAAGCAGGCTCTGTACTCTGAGCTGAGTGTGACTTGGGGCTCAATCTCAGGATCCTGAGATCTTGACCTGAGCCAAAATCAAGAGTCAGATGCTCAACTGACTGAGCCATCCAGGTACCCCGAATCTTGAAAACTTCTGATCTCAACTTTAGACTGGGCAAAGATCTAGGTGCAGTCCCTGGAATTGGCAAGGTAAGACCTGGTTGACTTGGGCATTATATGCCAGAGAACAAGCCATACTCTGTACACAGAATATCTAGAAACAAGTTACTCTCTTGTTTTCTTTTCATCTCTGAGCTTTAGGAAAGCCTTGTACACCTATTCTTCTAGAGCAATAGTTTTCAAACTTCAACATGTGTAAGAGTCTCCTGGAGAGCTTGTTAAAACAACTTCCTGGACTCCATCACCAGATATTTTGATTCAGTAGGCTGGGCTGGCGCTTGAAATTTGCACTTCTAACAAGCTCACAGTTGATAATGCTGGTGAGATCTACTGCCTTAGAACGTTAGCTGCTCTCGGCAACATGGGCTGACTATCAGAGGAGCAAGCACTACTTCCCCAACTAGGGAGGTTGAAAAGTGAGTTCCAAAAGGGTGGTAAAAATCTGGTGACAGAATTGTTGCTTTTAGATCAAGATGCTCTTCCTTTTGTAGAAATACCCCAATATTGCCAACCTTGAAGAAAATGAGTTGATTTAAGTGGGCAAATGTGTTTCCTTTCCTTATAGAACAGCATATATTTTCAGATTGGAAAGCAACCTGATGAGCTGGTTAATGGTGAAGAGGTTCAGAACAAGCCTCCCCAAAATGTGCCATTTTGGCTATGCACTATTTTCAGCTGAAGGCACTCAATACCCAGCAGACTCAAGAAAAACTTTTACCTCTCCCTTAAACTCCCTAAAATAATTTGGGTAGGGGGCATGGTCCAGAAAGAAAACTATCCCCAAGAGACAACTTTTTTATCTGTCTGGCAGGACAAACATTGAATTACCAAACGTCTGCTCTTTTTATCATCCTCTGAATCACCTCCTCCCCTTTGGAGCCCAGACCCCTATCCCATTCTTTAGCTCAAGATGGCATATAAACCTCAATTGCCAGGCTGGTCTGTGAGTTTCATATTGTGGATCTCCCAAAAGTATGTAATCAAATTTGGTTTTTTCCTGTCAATCTGTTTCATGTTAACTTGATTATTAGACCAGCCAAAGAACCTATAAGGGCATAATAAAATTTTTCCCTCCCCGACAGTTGGTACAGCTGGCAGGATATTTTGCTGGCTGGACACTGCTCACTGCCACAGCAGAGAGATCCTGGGGCCTCTGACAAGTGCCAGAGAGGATAAAAATTCCTACCACATTAGTCTCCTGGATCTCTACCTTCAGGGTCAGGTGGAAGTGAGAGTGGTGAGAATCTTTTTTATTTTTCTAAATTTAGATTAGCAAGAGAAAATATTTGTGGAACTATTTCCTTGGGTATAGCAACCCTGCTAAAGATTTGCTATGAGTACTCCTGGTTTTACTGATCCTTTCCCACCCAAAGATGGTTGCTGTTTTCCTTTGTCTCTGTCCATTGTGTTGTTTGTCTTAGGGAGGAAAAACCATAGGGCAGACCACAGGCATATGCCCTATAAACCTGCTGTTCAAGTCAGACTCATAGACTGGTGAGTTCACGGTTCTCACTAGACTAGACAAACTTTACTGTGGGTCCCCTAAGTAAAAACCAGATGAGCTTTTTCTTGTTGTCTTATTCTATGTCCTAAGAGCTTGACTTTTTGACCAGTGAGAATATTCTCTCTGGTCTCTGTCAGCTGGAAGGTGCACTTACAAGGGTACCACATCTTGGTGGCCAGTTGAATAGACTGGGTTTCCCAGACATGAAGTCACAAGCTATGCTCTCTTTGACTATGCCAGCTCTTAGGGGACATTGTTATAAAGGGTCCCAGCATGTAAGGTGGTCTTTTTTCTGTCTCAACCTTCATTATCTCATTAGTGCCACTCCAGTAGTACCTGCCTGGTGTCACAAATTGGCAGGGTGACTGGAGGTGTCTTACATTCTTGTGGAAAACTGGAGACACTGTTTTCACTACACTATCCTTACTACCTGTGCAATTAAGTCCTTTGCTTTCTCAGTCTAAGTCTGGGAGTGAATTTTCTAGATCTTGTGAGGGTTATGTCTTTTGTAGTGCCTCTTGCATCCTTGGTCAAGCCAAAAAAGGCTTATTGGTTTGAGTTGCTATTGAGATTAATGAGATCCTGCTTGTCAGTGGCCAGACAATGGATCCTTTGAATTGGCTATATCTGAAAGACAAAAAAAAATTAGAGAACTCTCATCCTAAACAACTGCCTTGGAGAGCTTGAGTGGCTCAGTCATTTAAGGGTCTGATACTTGGTTTCAGATCAGGTCATGATCTCACAGTTCGTGGGATTGAGTCCCTCACCGGGCTCTGCTCTGACAGCTTGGAGCCCGCTTGGGACTCTCTCTCTCTGCCCTTTCCCCTCACTCACTCTCTCTCTCTCTCAAAATTAATTAATTAAAAAGAATTAAAAAAACAAAAACTAAACTGACACAACTGTCCTATTGGTACCTATAAAAGGGCCAAATTAAATAGGGGACACACAAAAATATAAAGATTAGCCTTGGGGACTCCCTTAACAAGATGAAAGAACAGAAGTTAGACTTACAACAAAAATTAAAACCAACATAAATGTCTTCTCACAATCCAGCCTCACTGCCTGTTTTAACTTCCTTTTCCCTACAAGATTTACAGAGAGCACTCTGGCCTGATCTCCAGGTCCAGGTATACAGGTTACTTGTGTACAAGCTGAAAGTCAGGAAGTGAATTTAGCAGAAGCACCTGGGACTGGCAGTAATGCTTGCTTTGTGGGGTTCTGTAATTAGCTTCTCCCAGCTTCAGGTCTTCCTATGCAATGATCTTAGCAGATATTTCCTAGACTCTCGCCCCCCAAAGAATTAATGTCCCCTGGACAGCAGCAGATTCTTTAAATTATAAAGCCCCTTTCTCCCCACTTTTAGAGGATCCCACTGAATTTAAAAGGAATTAAAAAGAATTAATGGCTATTTACAAACCCACTCAGAAGGATCTTGTTTGGCTTCTAAGGGGTAGTCTTCCCATCCATGATTATATTGTAGTTATCAGACTAGCCACGTAACCCTCTGGAACATACCCCTCCAGAGGAAACAGATGATCAGAATTTCTTCTAGGCCTTCCTACAAATGATTAGCTGAGGATCAATATTCAAGGACTGATAGACTTTTCCCCTAAGGTGAATCAATTCAAGGTTGAATTGCACACTCAGAAAGGCCTCTGTTAAAACATTTTATGCAGACTTCACAAAGGCACGTTGCATTAAACCCTGAAAATGCTATTTGTCCTGGCTGAAAACTGACAAGATATTTAAAATAAAAAAAAATTTTTAATGTAGCTCTGTAGTCAAAAGTTGGCCAGATTGGAAGCTGCTACTCAGAGCCTGATAGAAAATTTTAAAGACCTTCTCTCCTAAGCTAAAGTAAAAGTATGTACCCAGGGGGAAAGTAGTAAATTCAAGATAATGTAGTTGGATGGGTAGATCAGTCTATGATGTCACTGATGTTGCAACCCAATTCCTTGGGGATTGAAAACAGCTGTCCTTATTTTACAAATCCTTGCAAAACTAGAAACGTGACCCCAGAAACAATTCAATGTCAATCTTTCCCTTTTACCAATCCCCAAACCTCCCTTCTTTATCTCAAAAGGCTTATAAGTATTGTCCTCAGGAAACCAACATTTTTATTGGAGGATCTTGGGTACTTTCTCTGTACCTTTGTGATGAAGATTTTCTTTTCTTTTTTTCTTTAAAAATTTTTTTTTAATGTTTATTTAGTTTTGAGAGAGAGAGAGCACAGGGGAGGGGCAGAGAGAGAGGGAGACACAGAATCCAAAGCAGGCTCCAGGCTCTGAGCTGTGAGCACAGAGCCTGATGCAGGGCTTGAATTCACAAACTGTGAGATCATGACCTGAGCCGAAGTTGGACACTTAACCAACTGAGCCACCCAGGAGCCCCTGTGGTGAAGATTTTCTACTCCCATTTTCTTTATAACCAAAGAGCCTTTCTTCGAAATGCAAACTTTAGGGAGAAGTTTCTCATCGCAAGGGGGAAAAAAAAGAGGAGAGAGGAAGTATAGGAAATTGGGCATAGGAAAAATCTTCTCCACAAATGTTAGTAACTACAAAATCTCTGTGTCTATCCATACGTCTGTGTATTGCTATGTGTGTATATTTAGATGTGTGATATTTTTCTGCCTCTGAATGTATTGTTAAAATTAATTTATAAAAGAGCTCTATTTAATTGGCTTAAAATTAATCCTTTCTAAATTAAGCGTTTCTAAATCTCAGAAATATAATAGAAATTAACCCAAATGTTTTTTAGTTTTTGTGATCTAGGATAATTTTAAGTAAAATAGAAGCTAGTTTAAGTTTATTGGTTTAATTAATACAGACAGGTCTTTAGTATTAAATATAGTATTTTTATTCCACCTAAGTTTACTAAAGGTCAAATAAGCTCAAATTATCTCTGTTACAGAATTTTTCAGCAAGAAAAGATAACTTAAGATGATGGCTAGCTGTTTAACATTGCATGAAATTTTATGACTAATCTAAACATAGTTGTTAAGAAAAAGTGAATTAAATAAGATGTAAGTAAGATAAAAATTTATGAATGAACTTGTCACAATATTTATGTTCTAAGGTATGTTTACTTAAATACTTACCTCAAATCATTTTGGTAACTTAAAACCTTAGAGTTTTGCTAAGCTGAATTAGATGATGGATAATCATTAAATATCTAGATAATTTACAAATAAGAAAAAAATATTGAACATTTATTACTAGCTCTTCTGCCTATGAAAGTCTTCCATTTTGTTCAGCTCCACAGAACTCCTTTCCATTTGCTAGATGGGATTCTGCTTGATTCATGAATTTTGCCAATTACATATTCAAATTTACTCAGTTGAATTTTGTGGGTTTTAGAATTTTTTTATGTTTATTTATTCTGAGATAGAGCGATTGAGAGCAAGTGGGGGAGAGGCAGAGAGAGAGAAAGAGAGAGAGAGAATCCCAAGAAGGCTCCCTGATGTCACAGAGCCCAACACAGGGCTCGAACACACAAACTGTGAGATTATGACCCGAACCGAAACCAAGAGTTGGATGCTCAACCCACTGAGCCACCGAGGCACCCCATGTGGGTTTTTTTTTTAAGTGTATTTATTTTTGAGAGAGACAGAGAGACAGAGAGAGAACAAGGGGGGAGGGGCAGAGAGAGAGGAGGCAGAAGATCTGAAGCTGGATCAGCGATGACAGCAGAGAGCCCTAAGATCATAACCTGAGCTGAAGTTGAATGCTTAATGGACTGAGCCACCCAGGCGCCCCTGTGGGGTTAAAAAAAAAAATGTTTATTTTTGACAGAGAGAGAGACAGAGAGAGAGAGAGACAGAAAGAGAGAGAGAGAGAATGAATGGGGGAGGGGCAGGGAGAGAGAGAGAGAGAGAAAATCCCAAGCAGGTTCTGCACTGCCAGTGCAGAGCCCAACTCACGACTCAATCCCACAGACCCTGAGTTCGCAACCTGAGCCAAAATCAAGAGTTAGATGCCTGACTGATACACCCAGGTGCCCTGAATTTTGTGGGTTTTTAAAAACACCATTAAAGAAAATAAAGATATTTGGATCTGTTGGTAAATATGTGTCACATTGAACGATCATACTGTGAAGAAGCCTATGCTTCTAGAAATTATGAAATGGATTAATAAATTTGCCAATGTAAAGAGTGGTGGTATGACACATTTCACAATTGCTTACTTTTTAGTTTTTACTAGGAATTAAGGTTTCTAAAGGCTAAGAATTCTAATTAATACATGGGACTAATGATGTGGAAAATGTTGGGGTTTGGAGCCAACAGCCAAGAAAGAATTCTTGAGATGTCATTAGTGCAAAAAGGTGGTTTTATTAAAGCACAGGGACAGAACCCATGGGCAGAAAGAGCTGCACTGGGCTTGTGAAGGGTGACTGATTATATACTTTCAAATTGGGAGGGGGTTAGGGACAGCATAAGTCTCTAAGGAATTCTGGCAGCAAAATTTTGCAGGATCCTGAGGGGGCTAGCTGTTGTTAGGAAAAGGTCACTTATAACTGTCTAGTAAAACCTCAGGCATGAGACCCTTCAGATGCCTATCAGTGGGCCATATGCTTGGAGGATGATTGCTAACATATATTTGGGGGGTAGAGATAAAGGAAGTTTTCAAAGGAATTTTTATATGTTAAAGTAGACTTACAGGATCTTGGGGTAAGGGGTTGGGCTAAGATTGCCTTTTGCCCTTAGCAAAGTGTCGTCATGGAGGCAGCTGAGATCCTAGAGGAATGTCATTCTTCTTGTTTCAAGGACTTGTCAATGGGTTGTAAGTTGTAAGGAAATTTAATTTTTTCTTTTGCCTTTGTTTCCCATATTAATTAATGATGCTGGAAATAATAAGGGAAACATCTTAGTGTGCAAGGAATATTAAGTGTGTGTTGTAAAAGATTTGTAGAAAAGGAATCTTTGGAAAGGATTTTTTGTTTTGTTTTGTATAGTCAGGACTGTCTAGGATTGAATAAATTTAATTAAGTGGACAAGTTTTAATATCAAAAGTAAGCTGGTGCACAATTAAAATTTGGTTTTCTCTCTGTTAAAAGGACAAACATTTCTTGTACTATTGGTTTGCTTTTTTTTTTTTTTAAGTTTATTTATTTGAGGAGAGAGAGGGAGCAGAAAATGGGCAGAGGGAGAAGGAGAGAGAATCCCAAGCAGGCTCTGCACTGTCCGCGCAGAGCCCAGCTTGGGGCTTTTATCTCATGAACTGTGAGATCAAGACCTGAGCTAAAATCAAGAGTCAGATGCCTGACTGACTGAGCCACTTAGGTGCCCCTGCTCTTGATAATAAAAGATTGTGAAAGGATTTTCTTTGCTCTTAAAAAAAAACAAAAAAAAAAAAACACTTTTATTTTGAGAAAGAGTGTGTGAGCAGGAGAGGGACAGAGAGAGAGAGGGAGAGAGAGAATCCCAAGCAGGATCCATGCTGTCAGCACAGAGCTAACACAGGGCTTGATCTCTCCAACCACGAGATCATGACCTGAACTGAAATCAAGAGTTGGCTGCCTAACCGACTGAGCCACCCGGGTGCAACAGGATTTTCTTTGCTCTTAAAGTAATCTACCTAGAGAACAAAATTTCTGTGTTTTATCAAAATGTCCTTTGTTTTGTCTTAATTAGGTCTCTGATTACTTAAGAAAACTCAATCTTCGCCATATTATAAGAGCTAGGTTTTGCTAACAACTATGTAATCTTCTGTATTTGCCTTTAAAATGTTTATTGTCACTTTGGTTAAATAGATAAGTATTATTTCATATTGGCCTATGATCCTATTTAATCAAATGTTCAAACCTTTTGATATTTTTGACAAATTTCTCATAATACAAATTCTAAACAAAGGCTTTTTCAGTCACCTGGGTGGCTCAGTCGGTTAAGCGTCCCACTTCTGCTCAGGTCATGATCTCACAGTCCATGAGTTCTAGCCCTGCATCAGGCTGTGTGCTGACAGCTCAGAGCTTGGAGCCTGCTTTGGATTCTGTGTCTCCCTCTCTCCCTGCCCCTTCCCCACTCACACTCTGTCTCTGTCTCTCAAAAATACATAAACATAAAAAACATTTTTTAAAAAATGGCTTTTTGACTTAGAACTAACTTTGAGATATAAGATATTCCAGAGGATCCCTGGAACATCTCAAAGGATTTACCTCTTTTTATAAAAGAGAGATATTAAACTAATTAAACTTATGTGGTATGTTAAATTACATGGGAAGCATTGTCAAATAAATGATGATAAACTTTCTTAAGTTATATTGTATGGGCAAATATTATGAATACAAGAGTTCTAGATATTGTATAAAATTCTTAAAATTCTATTATGTCCTGGTATAGTCATAGTTCTAGTTACTCTCTTAAGATGTATGTCATAAAAACAACCCAATTCCCTTGTCAATTACATTATAATGAACTCTCATCATATCTTTAACCATGGCATTTTTAAGTTTTTTGGTATTTATAGACAGTTATTGTTTTACTCTGATGCTTTTGCAAATGTGTTTCATCTTCAAAGAGATTCGTGGAAAGGAGTTTGACTAACACAGGTTTCTGGTAATTTTAAGGTCATAAAACTGAACTGGGTAAGAATTTCCAGAACTAATGGCAAAGAAAAAAACCTGCATTCAAATAAAATAATTATTAATTACATGGGACTACATGATCTAAGGAGGATAATTATAATTATTTATGAGTTTTTGTTTAAAATATTGCTAATTCTTGGGGTACCTGTCTGGCTCAGTCAGAAGAGCATGAGATTCTTGATCTCAGGGTCATGAGTTTGAACCCCATGTTGAACGTAGAGATTTCTTAAAAATAAACAGACAAACTTTAAGGAAAAAAAAAGGAAATCTTGCTGTTTTTAAAATTTTTATTGTTCAGATATAAGAAATCTTTCCTGTCAAGCTAACTATGACTTACAGAAATTTGGTAAGTTGGATGGCTCAGTAGATTAAGCATCAGACTCTTGACTTTTGCTCAGGTCATGATCTCACAATTTGTGAGTTCGAGTCCCGCATCCAGACTCTGCACTGGAAGTGCGAAGCCTTCTGGGATTCTTTCTTTTCCCCCCTCTCTCTGCCCTCCCCTGCTCACTTTCTCTCTCTAAGTATATAAATAAACAAACAAAAAAAGAAATTTGGTAAATTATCTCCTTGTAAGTAGAGCTGAAAATTTTCTATTTTTTCTCCCTACTGGATCCCTCCAGAATTCAGAAACTCTTAATGAGTATTCTTATTTTCATGGCAATATAGTTATTGACATAAGTTCAATAAGAATCTATTCTCCTTGTAACAGGACACAATTGCAAACATTGGTTAAAATACCAAGGGTTTAACTAAATATTGTATTTGAGAGAGCTATAAATAGACTTAGATGCAACCAGAAGCTTTAAGGAGCTAACGTTGACCTTATGGAGCCAATAAAGCCTATTGTAAAAATTGGCCTGGTACCAGCTTACAGGGTTCCCAGAAGCCTTACTAGGTAAGAAAAGTCGCTTCAGGGCAAGCACAGGAACTTCAGGATATTTTGGGGACCTTGACAAGAGGAGAATTTATCTAAATCTCTAAGTATTGCAGGCAAAGTCTTATGGCAAGTCCTTGGTGCGGCTTCTTAGCCTCAAGAGGCTTTTAAAAATTCAATCGTAGATTCTTTATGAAAAGGTCCAGCCAAGTAGATTTAAAAGAGCCTAGTGGTCAATTACTATCCTTGACGCACTTATGTAAATAATCAGGCCAACTTTATTGAAACTAGATTTGGTTTGCAGATGAATTAGTCTTGCTGTGATTATCTTTAATCAAAATGAGAGCAATTGTACAGGGAAAAACTATGTTTCAGTAATATACTTTTGTGGATATAAATTCTAGTGCTGTTAATTGTCTTCGAGATTTTGTTTTCTACCTATAAACTGGACTAGACTGAATTCTTCTAATTTACTCCAAAATTCACCTAGAACTCTTCAAACTGACATTTCCAATTTTCTCTCACTCTTCTGACTTGGAATCATTGAGAATTAAAACTGTCCTATTCCTGAACCCATGCAAGCCAAAGCTAGACAACTTGATATAAACTTCAGATAAATCACCACAGCCAGTAATGTACAGATAATCTTCATGCCCACCGCTGTGCACGCCATTCAGAAAGACCACCAGAGACATTCAAACTGCAAATCAGAAAAATCTATCAGATTGTTACTGCCTGCCCTCACTCCATCCAAAGATGCTTCAAGCTGGACATCGAGAAGTCTTGTCTGGCTGCCTTCAGAATTCAGAAACTGGGATTATAATCTGCTCCAATTATGAACCTTTGTCCCCCCCCCAAATGGCTCTTATTAAATACGTGATTGCTTGTACCATAGACCTAATATTTGGAGCCCACCTCAATCACTGTTTTTTGAAATGATACCCAACTGGGGTTTTGTTGTTGTTGTTGCTGTTTATTTATTTATTTTTTTGAGAGAGAGAGAGAGAGAGAGCGAGCATGAGCAGGGGAGGGGCAGAGAGAGACAGAGACACAGAATCCAAAGCAGACTCCAGGCTCTGAGCTGTGAGCACAGAGCCCGATACAAGGCTTGAACTCATGAACTGTGAGATCATAACCTGAGGCGAAGTTGAGGCTTAACTGACTAAGCCACCCAGGCACCCCTGAAATGAGACACAACTGTTTAACTGAACTGGCCTATTCTCAAGACTAAGAGCCTGGTTCACTGAGCTGGAGTAATCAACCAGCTTAACTTCTGGACTGTGAAACTTCTTGGGGAAGTTTCAAAGGTACGAGTGAAGGGGTTCAGAACAAGTCTCCCCAAGGGCACCTGGGTGGCTCAGTCAGTTACGTGTCCAACTCTTGATTTTGGCTTAGGTCATGATCTCATGGCTCATGAATTCAAGCCCTGAGTCAGGCTCTGTGCTGACAGTACAGAGCCTGCTTAGGATTTTCTCTCTCTGCCCCTCCCCTGCTTGTGCTTTCTCTCTCAAAATAAATAAATAAACTTAAAAACAAAAAAGGACAAGTTTCCCCAAAATGTGCCACTTTGGCACATGGACTGTTTTCGGCTGAAGGCACTTAAAACCCAGCAGACTCAAGAAAAATTTTTACCTCTCCTTAAACTACCTAAAAGAATTTAGATAGGGGGCTTGGCTCAGAAAGAGAAGTTTACCAAGCGATAACTTTTTTCCCATACGGCAGGATAAACATCTAATTACCAAATATCTTCTCTGCTTTTCTAATTGTTCTGTGAATCACCCTTCTCCTCTCTGAAGCCCTTGACCTCTATCCCATTCCTTAGCTTAAGATGGCATATAAGCCTCAATTGCCAGGTTTGTCTTTGAGTTTCATGGCCTTATGGGGCTCCCATATGCAGGTAACCAACTTGTTATTCTCTTGTTAATCTGTTTTATATTGATTATTAGAACCAGCCAAAGAAACTGGAAGGGTAGAAGGAAAACTTTTTCCCTCTCAACAATCTTGGGAGATACCATGTCTTTAACATAAATAATCGGTTTCAGTGACAGAACCTTAGAAACCAGGACCATTAGATTGTGGGATATTTCTGGAGGGAGGTTTCATGTATTTATTTGTAAATTACACTATGTAAGGAGAAAGGCTGGCTGTCTGCTTAATTTTCTGTTACTATGATTTCTTCTACTTCCCACAGCGTAGTCTTTACTGATAAAAATTTTCACAATGTATATAAGGACTCTTTTTTTTTTTTTTTGCCCCATGTATTTTAATCCTTTCAGGCAGCTCTGTCTCATAGAACTTTGATGATATTCGTGCTCTGTGATACATTAGCTACTAGGTACCTATGGCTATTGAGCATTTGAAATGTGGCTAGTGCAACTGAGGAACTGAATTCTTAACTTCTGTGAAAGAAAAAAAAATATTCATGAGATTTGTTGAAAATGGTGAGGTAGGAAGACGTTATTCAAAGTGAGGGGGACTATTGCAATAGGTATAGGGACTACTGCAATGGGTTATGCAGTGGTGGAGAGATTGAAATCAACTTTGAATGGGACAGCATCCAATCCAGTAGATAAACTGAGGAGCTGTACAAATCGAAAAACTTTTAGAGGCAGAGGGGGCAGGAACAAATTACTAAGCAGAAAAGGAGATTGCTTACTGCAAAGTTACTTTCCTTCAGAGGATGGCAGCGGTCTATTAGGCAGATTACCTAACTAGTGCTGATCAGGTGACTCCTAATTGACTCATTTAAGATCCCATTTGTGAGAGAGCTAAAACAGTAATTAAGGGTAGGTTTGGTGACAGGGGGCTTAAGAAGCAACTCCATTTTAGGACTGTTGTCTTGTTTTTAACACAGAAAACAATCTACATTCTGACTAACTTAATAGGATTCTTGCTGAAGGCAGGCCAGGGTGATCAGACATCACCTGGGGGATAGTGGAAGATGAGGAACCTGATTAAATGTCCAGGGTGAACAGATATTCAGAATGGGGGATTCTGGATAAATCGGCTTAGTAAGATTCTTGCTAAAATTAGACAATGCAGAGAAACACAAAGTCCAAAAGCCAAGGCCTAGTTGAAAAAGTACTCAGAGGAACCTGTATAGAATTTGGTCAAGGTGTGAGTCTTTGTCATTTCATTTAATTTTAATTAAAATTTAAACTTCAATATTAGACAGCATAGCTAAAATTTTTCTAACCCTTCACATTTTTTATGATGATATAACAAGATACTATAAGCATTTAGAATTTACCAACAATGAATTACCTTAACCTGAAAAGAGATGATTTCCATAACCAGCATGTTTGGGCTGTAATAGAGGACTTGTCCTTTTTATAGGTAACATTAATTTTTAATCGTGTCACGTTTACTTAACCACCTGTATTCTTCCTAACCCCGGGAGAGGCTGCCTCTCCTTTTGCTATAGTGGCTTATTTGGCACAAACCCCTCAGGTATACAAGAGCTGGCATCAGGGCTGGTTTATACTGTGAGAGCTGAGAAATTTGTTTCAAAATTGGACACAGGCTGCTAAACTGACCTAGATGACGTTTAAAATAAAATGACAATATCGCATTAAAAACAAAATTAGGAGAAAGAGAAAAAGAGAAATGGGACAGCAATAAGTAAGGAGTTCTTCCCAAGGGATTTTGTTGGCCCGCTCCATTCCTGGGAAATTCGCGGTACTGCTTCTCCTCCCCTGGGCCGCTGAGCACAAGTCCTGAGAGCGGGTCACCTTCCGCCCAACTTCCCGACAACAGCCTCAGGGTGGTCCCCTTGGCCCCGCCCCCTCCACCTGGGCGCCCTATGGGCCACGCCTCCCCAGGGCGCCCCGCCCCGCCGCCGTCCGATTCCGGGAGGCGCGAGTCGGCGCGCTGACGTCCGACGCTCCAGGTACTTTCCCCGCGGCCGGCCGGGCCCGGCGTGGGGGCGGGGCGGGGTGCCGAGCGCGCATGCGCCGCAGCGCCAGCGTTCTCCCCGGATCGTGCGGGGCCTGAGCCTCTCCGCCGGAGCAGGCTCCGCTCGCACCAGCTTGCTCCCGCCGCCATGTCTGCCACCGTCGAGCGGGAGTTTGAGGAGTTGGATGCTGAGAATCGCTGGCAGCAGCTGTACTTGGTGAGTCACGGGCTCGCGCAGCAGCCGCAGTCCTCCGCCGAGGACCCAGGCTCGCGCCCGCCGGTTCCCTCCCGCCTCCCCCGCCTTCTGCTCCGGGCGGAAGTGGCGGAGCGCGGGCCGCGTCAGGGGCGCGCGTGCGCTGACTGAGTCTCTGATCCCTTTGGCAAAAAATGACTTTAGATGGGGGGGGGGGGGGGGTTCTTCGTGAGCGCAAGCGCAAAGTCGGTTCTCGAAGGCGGCTCCACAGCGGCACCTGGTGGCGGGCTAGGACGGGCTCCGCGGCCGGGGGAGGGGGGACCCCGGGAGGCTGGGGAGTACCGGTGAGACCCGTGGGCGATCCGAGAAGCTGCTGGGGGCCGTGAGGAGCCTGGCGAGGCTTGGGCTGGGGGCGCGGGCGGGCGGCGGGGAGCCGGCTGCAGCCTCGCGGTCGCTCGCACGCTCCGGTGCCAGGCTCTGCCCATGGACACCTTTTTCGCTGGCCAGGTGTTCTGTGGCCGCGCGGGCGGAGGCGGGCCGCGGCACCCATTTCCAAAGGCGCGGCCGGCTCTTGCCCCCGTTATTGTGGGTGACTCCGGGGCCTCTCGAAATGGCAGTGCCTAACCGTAGTGGTGGCGGAAGCTCCCGGCGAATCAGCAGTCATCGTGTTTTCAGAGAGCGCAGTGTCTTCAGCGCGTGGGTCTTCCTCCACAAACAGCTTCCAGACACGAGAATAGGGTTTGGTTGTGTTAGTTAAAAGAAAGAATAAGGATGTTCTCTTTTAAATTTTCTTTACTGAGGAATAGTTAACGTACAGTAAAATACACAGATTTTATACATGGAATTAAGCGAGTTTTCTAAATGTATATACCTGTGCAAGCCCCAAGTCAAAATAAAGAGCTTTTCCATTACCTCGAAGGTGCTGTCATGCCCTTCTTCCATCCCAAAGACTACTGTTCTGATTTCTTACCACCATACAGTAATCTTGCTTGTTGTTAAACTCATCTGAATGGAATCATGTAGTTGAATTCTTTTGTGACTAGCTAGATCAACTAGAGAACCCTTTAATTCAAATAGGATGCTTGTTCTGTACTGTTTAATTATTAGCATATTATTCCCAAGATTGAATTGAGTGGTTGGTGAGTTAAATGCTGCTGCTCCTGCTGCTCGGTTCACTCTTTTTACATTAAAAAAAAAAAAAAAAAAGTTTTCCTGTTAAGTTTGGATGATCCTGGGTTTTTCCCCATTTCATTTAGTTAAATGACAGTAAAAAGTGTTTCCTTGGTCATTATGATTAGAATGTAACATTTTCTTCTTGAACACACTATCAGGATGTGTAATAAATACCCTGATTCACAGGAGTATAGAGTATGTTAGAATAGAGTACTAACTTTTAAGAATGTTGGTAAGGGCTTTACCATTTATAGAACATTTTAAATGCAAATTCTAGTAGGAATCTTTATGTGAGAGCCTGCCAGCTGTCTCTTCTCCAGTTACATTTGTTTAAATAGAAGCTCCTGTTTCCAAGTTGCTAGCAGTATATCAGAATTCAGCTTTGAGAAGAGAAAGGTGAATGCTGCAGCTTAATTCAGCTTAACATTTTGGTTAGACAGTTTGATTTGGGGGGGAATGGGGGGGTATCGTTAATATCTTTGAAAATTTAATGAAAACTGTAATCCCTCTCACCAGAAAAATGTACTTTCTTACATCCACTGAAAATTTCACATTTAGTTTCAAGGAGTTCAGGAAACCCTTCCATGGACTCATGCCAAAGAATCCTTTAGTGGGTTGTTCATTGCTTTTATTATTTTTTCCTAATGGAAGAAGAAGAGCACTCGTTTGGTCAGTAGAAATCATGCAATATACCCTCTCTCTCTGACCCTCCCCCTGTTCATGCTCTGTCTGTCTGTGTCTCAGAAATAAATAAACATTAAAAAAGTTAAAAAAAAAAAAAGGGGGGGGCGCCTGGGTGGCTCAGTCGGTTAAGCGTCTGACTCTGACTCAGGTTGTGATCTCGTAGTCGGTGGGTTCGAGCCCCGCGTCGGGCTCCTGGGCTGACAGCTCGGAGCCTGGAGCCTGCTTCGGATTCTGTGTCTCCCTCTCTCTCTGACCCTCCCCCTGTTCATGCTCTGTCTGTCTCTGTCTCAAAAATAAATAAACATTTTAAAAAATTAAAAAAAAAAGAAATCATGCAATATACATGCTATTACAGTAAACATAGGTCACGAACCAAGAAAGTTAGTAATGGAAAGAATGGAAAGCAAGTATAGGAAGAGATTTTCCTTTGACTCTAGAATATCCATTCAGCCACACTACAAATGTATTGAGCATCAGTTGTGTGCCAGTCCCTAGCTTTGGGCCTTGGAGATTCAACAGAGAATGCAGCAGAGTTCCTTCTCTTGAGGAGCTCACATTCTAGGACTTGTTCTTTTGAGGGCCTCATTGCAATTCCCCATTTTCACTCATTTACTCATAACACATCTATTATGTGTCAGCATTAGACTGAGTCCCAGCCTCAAGGATCCACCCTGCCATAGAGTAGTAAATAGGTAAGAAGATGAAAACATAAAAAAGTAAGAAATGCAAAAGCTAGTGTTAAGCACAGGCTGCTGCCTAGTCACCCAGAGGGGTGCACCTGGGAATTCTGGTGATGCTTCCTGGAGAAGGGATGACCTTACCAAAGTCTTGAAGGACAAGTTGGCCAGGTGTAGAGAATAAAGGAGGGGAAAAGAATTAGTGCTCCAGAGAAGGAAGGAATGTGTACAAAGGCACAGATCATAAAATCCCATGAGGACTACCAACAAATTAGTAAGATCATTCTACTAGTGTGATGGATGGGGCTAACTGTAGGCAAGTAGCACAGAGAGTTAGTCTCTTGAAATAAACCTGAAGAGAAATGTTGACCTCCTGAACTAAGGCAGTGGCAGGAGGAATGAAGGAAGGGGGGATACACATTTGAAGTGGGAAGGGGATAGATGTATTTGGTCTTGAAATTGTTCAATTCAGTTTGAGATACCTGTGAGACATCAAAATGGAAGGAAATAGTTTAATATATCAATTTGGAGTTCAGGAGAGGCCTGAGCTGTAAATAGCATTTTGGAAATCATGAGCACATAGGTGGTCTTTGAGGTCCTAGATGTGGATGAGATCCTCCAGGGAAAATAGGGAGAGTTTGGAAATGCTGAAGGCCAACGACAGAAATCTTGACCACCAACAACAATTAACGGCATAGGTAAAGAAAGAGGAGCTTGCTAAAAAGAGTGGAGAGGAATGGCCATGGAAGTTGGGAGACAACCAATGGTGGGTGTGAAGGAAGTTGATGGTCAGGAGGGCCACATGCAGCAGATGGCACAAAGTCAAAACTGAAAGGGCCTTTTGACTTAAGGACTGGATGATCAATAGATACCTTTTCTTTTTTAATTAAAAATGTTTTTTTTTAATGTTTATTCATATTTTAGAGAGAGACAGAGTGTGAGCAGGGGATGGACAGAGAGAGAGGAAGACACAGAATCTGAAGCAGGCTCCAGTCTCTGAGCTGTCAGCACAGAGCCCGGCTCGAGGCTTGAATCCATGAACCGTGAGATCATGACCTGAGCCAAAGTGGGACGCTTAACTGACTGAGCCACCCAGGAGCCCCAACAGATACCTTTAAAGAGAGCAATTTCAGTGGAGTACAGAAGTCAGATGCTGAGCATTGAGAAGAGAAGGTGGGAAGTACAACCAAGCAAGTGTAGACTGTTTTTTAATCTTTTTTTTATTATTTAAAAAAAAAATTTTTTTTATGTTTATTTATTTTTGAGACAGAGAGAAACAAAGCATGAACGGGGGAGGGTCAGAGAGAGGGAGACAGAATCTGAAACAGGCTCCAGGCTCTGAGCTGTCAGCACAGAGCCCGACGCGGGGCTCAAACTCACGGACCGCGAGATCATGACCTGAGCCGAAGTCGGCCGCTTAACCAACTGAGCCACCCAGGCGCCCCTAGACTGTTTTTTTAAATAAGCTCAGCTTGACCAATGGAGTGGGGAAGGTAGCTAAAATGAAGCACATTTATGTCCCTTCTCTACTGAAAACCTTCAGTGGTTTCCCATTGCTCATAATGTAAAATTCAGATCCTTCTGTGGCTTGCAAGACCACGTGGCCTGCCTGCCCATATGACTCTCTTCCCTCTTTTCCCCTGGGTTCTGTTCCTTGAAAAGTGCATGACCATTCTCCCCTGAGGGCCTTCATAATTGTAGCTGTCTTTGCCTTAGCACAACTTCTCCCCTTTTTCCCCCGCACTTTTGCTTAACTGCCTCCTACTCATCCCTGAAGTCTCACTTCCTTAGGGGGTGCCTTCCTGACCCTCCCATGCAGGATATAATCCCCTGTTACATACTCCATAGCATCACATGACTTCCCCTTTCATAGCAATGTGTTGGATGCAATGCAGCAGCAGATTATTTAGGGCACACAGATTTGCATTAAGCAAACCACTGTTAACTTGAGTAGGGAAAAGTGTTTAAGTGGGCTCTCTGCTTTGATTATCACAAGACTGGGTGATATTTGTGTTAGGTTTTTTGTTGTTTTTGTGTGTGTGGTGTTTTTTGTTTTTTGTTTTGGCAGTGCTAACTGGATTAGGAAAAGAAAAGCTTTGCTGTTTTTTTTTTGTTTGTTTGTTTTTGACTTTTTAAATGTTTATTTGTTTTGAGAGAGATGGAGAGCATAAGCAGGGGAGAGACAGAGAGAAGGAGAGAAAGAATCCCAAGCAGGCTCTGCACCATCAGCACAGAGCCTGGTGTGGAGCTTGAACTCATGAACTGCAAGATCATGAACTGAGCCGAGATCAAGTCAGCTGCTTAACCAACCGAGCCATGCAGGTGCCCCAAGAAAAGCTTTGCTCTTGAGCAAAAAGTAGATGTAACTAGAAATTGGACTTGCTTAGTGGTATGAGAATTTTTACTTTACACCTTCTTGAAAGTCTTGCAGGAACAGTGAATTTATTATTTGAGTCTGAAACTCTTCAGCCCCTTACTTTTTTTCACCCAGTTTGAAAAGTTGGTTTTATAACACAGCTTTTGATAATAGGAGATTTTGTGTCAGAGCCAAACAGACTATGAATTTATCTTTTTCACTACCTCATCAGAGCTTCATGCAGGCAGTGCCAGTGCCTTGCACAGCATCAGGCACCTAGTAGGTACATGGTAAATATTGTTGAATAATGACTTCTTACCAGAGAAGGGTGACTTGATATGTTTACATGTTGGGGTGGGGGGAAGGATAAGCCTAAAGAGAGAGGTTGGAGGTTGAAAAATAGAAGGAATTACTGTTGGAGCCAGAAACCTTGGAAAGCAGGTGCTGATGGGAGTAAGAGCACACAGGTTGAAGAACTGGCCTTGAAAGGGCACAACTAGCAGTAGTGAGATTGCTAGAAAAATCTAATTTGGTCTGACTGACAAACTAATGACATTAATGTAGTCTGAGGTTAACTCTCGCTTTTTGAGAAATGTTCATGATTGCTTTTTTGCTTTTAGTCACTGCTGATTGCTGTCTGAATCAGGCTGGGGCATGAGAGGGGCAGAGAAAGAATGGAGTTTTGTGAGCTTTCAGGGAAGGGAGTACAACTGTAGGGAAATAGCAAAAAAACAAAAAATGTAAGCCATGGAATAATGTTTCTAGTAAATGGTAGCTCAGAAAGAATTTGGTTGACTAATCAGAGTTTTAGGAACCATGGAACTCTTAACTGGTCATTTTTCTTTATTAGGAATTTGTAGTTCAGGATGCCTGGGTGGCTCAGTTAAGCGTCCAACTTCAGTTCAGGTCATGATCTCAACGGTTGGTGAGTTCGAGGCCTGCATCTGGCTTTCAGCTGTTTAGCGCACAACCTGCTTTGGATCCTCTGTCTCCCTCTTTCTGCCTCTTCCCTGCTTGCGTGTGTGCACATACACTCTCTCCCCACCCCCACCCCTGCCCTAATAAATAAACATTAAAAAAAAGAAATTTGTAGTTCAAATATTGTCAGTAAGAGCAGGTTGTGGGGTTTTTTTTGTTTTTGTTTTTAATGTATTTATTGTTTGAGAGAGAGAGAGAGAGCGTGCACGCTAGCAAGTGGGGAAGGGGCGGAGAGAGGGTCAACAGAAGATCCAAAGCAGGCTCTGCGCTGACAGCGGCTAGCTCTATGCGGAGCTCAAACCCCATGACCTGAGCCTAATGCTCAGTCTACTGAACCACCCAGGCGCCCCAAGAGCAGTTTTTTACTACTTGGGCGTCAACTACGTTTTGGAAGTAAGGTATCAAGGGAAGTCTTCTAGTATTTATAGTAGGTAGTCATAGGGTAAAAAACAAAGCCTGCTTACTCTAAAACACTTTCCTTTGCATTGTGTACTACACATTGCCCTGCAGTTGTTTAATCTTAGGGTTTGGGGTTTCACATCGTTGCATGTGCTCTTGCTGTATCAGATTCCTTGAATTTCCTTGAAAATAGCCTGTTTTCTCACACCTTGGAGTCTGCACATGTTGGATATGTTCTGTGCCTACCTTATCTATCTAGGAAACCTCTTTAAGACTAGACTGTGGTCTCTTTTTTTTTTTTTTCAAAGTTTTTTTTTTAATTTATTTTTTTTTTTTTGGGGGACAGAGAGAGACAGAGCATGAATGGGGGAGGGGCAGAGAGAGAGGGAGACACAGAATCGGAAACAGGCTCCAGGCTCCGAGCCATCAGCCCAGAGCCTGACGCGGGGCTCGAACTCACGGACCGCGAGATCGTGACCTGGCTGAAGTCGGACGCTTAACCGACTGCGCCACCCAGGCGCCCCTAGACTGTGGTCTCTTTAGGCAAAGCTATATGTTCCTTCTCTGATTCCTGAACCCTCTATGTTCTTTTATTGGAGTATAAATCACATCGTTTTAGAATTGTCTGTTAGCTCCTTAAGGAATGCTTTGTTTTTGTTTCCCCACCATTAGCCTGTAGTTCTGAGATGTTAGATGCCCAGTAGTCACTAAACAAAATAATACTGTTTCCTTTTAAAATGTCAGCACCTTGGGGCACTAGGCTGGCTCAGTCAGTGGAGCATATGACTCTTGATCTCAGGGCTGTGAGTTGGAGCCCCACATTGTGTGTAGAGATTACTTAAAAATAAAATCTTAAAAAAAAAAAGTCAGCACCTTGGTTTATTCCAGCTCCCTCATTCACAGCTGAGGAGACACCCGTCCAACATGAGGTTATGATTTATGTAAGGTTACCATATCCAGTGGTGATACAGATGGGATCCAAATCCTGTCCTTATTTTTTTTTTTTTGTTTATTTAAAAAAATTTCTTTTTTTACATTTATTTATTTTGATAGAAAGAGACAGAGCATAAGTGGGGGAAGGGCACAGAGAGAAGGAGACACAGAATCCAAAGCAGGCTTCAGGCTCCGAGCTGTCAGCACAGAGACCAACGTGGGGCTTTAACCCACAAACCGTGAGATCATGACCTGAGCCGAAGTCAGATGCTCAACTGACTGAGCCACCCAGGCAACCCTGAATCCTGTCCTTATGATTCTCATTTCTGTGTTACCCCAATTTGTCAGTGTGACTGCTTACATTGCTTTCTCCTTAAGATCTACTTGAGATTAATGGAACAGAGGGAGTCATTTAAATTTTTCATAGCAAGGAGGGAGTGGAATGTGTTATAATAGGTGGGGTCATTTTGGGGATTGGAGGCCTTTAACACAGTATCTAGGATCCATGGATTAGACTGGAAAGTGATTTCCAAGTCCCCTGAAACTGTATGTGTGAGTGTACCTGAGTATTTCATTTCTAGGTGATTCCATAGCTTTTGTCACATTCTCACATGGATCTCTATGACAATAGGTAAGGACCACTGCTTTAAGGGAGAGCACTCTTGGGAATGGTGCCCCAATAGAGAATAGATAACTGGAAGTTATAACTAGGTTTGCCTCTGATATATGTTCTGTAGTACTGATGCCTGTCTGCAATTGTGGAAATTCAGACAGTCACAGTTGTCCACTAGCCTTTCTAGCTTGCCTCTTTTTCAATTTTTTGATTTTAATGTTTATTCGTTTTTGAGAGACAGAGACAGAGCACAGGTAGGGGAGGGGCAGAGAGAGAGGGAGACAGAATCCACAAAGCAGGCTCCGGGCTCTGAGCTGTCAACACAGAACCCAATGTGGGGCTTGAAACCATGAACCATGAGATCATGATCTGAGCCAAAGTTAGACGCTTAACCCACCAACTGAGACACCCAGGCGTCCCTAAAAATTTTTTTTTAATGTTTATTTATTTTTGAGAGAGTGTGAGCAGAGGGGCAGAAAGAGAAGGAGACACAGAATCTGAAGCAGGCTCCAGGCTCTGAGCTGTCAGCACAGGGCCCAATGCAGGGCTTGAACTCACAAGCTGTGAGACAGATCATGAGTTGAGCTGAATGAAGTTGGATGCTTAACTGACTGAGCCACCCAGGTGCCCCACTTTTCTTTCTTTCTTTCTTTCTTTCTTTCTTTCTTTCTTTCTTTCTTTCTTTCTAAGCCACTTGTATTTCCTTTCTTTTTTTGATATGTTGGAGATCTTTACACATTGAGGAAGTTAAGCTTTTGTCATATATTGCAAATACTTTTCAACCTATCAGTTACCTTTGACTTTGTTTATGGTATTTTTCCATGTAGAAAACTTACGTGTTTGCAAAATCAGATTTATGAGCCTTTCTAGGTTTTTGTGCCATGACTTAGAAAGACCTTGTCTATCTAAGGTAGCCATCCAATTAAATTTTTTTTTGTGGGGGAAAATATATAATAAAATGTGCCATTTTAGCCATTTTTAAGTGTACAATTCAGTGTCATCGATTCCATTTATATTGTTGTGCAACCATCACCGCTGTTTCCAAAACCCTTTCAGCACCCCAAATAGAAACTCTGTACCCATTAAGCAATAACTCCCTATTTCCCCCTCCTCCTGTTAACTTCTGCTCTACTTTCTATCTGTGAATTTGCCTATTCTAGAGACCTCATGCAAGTGAAATCACACAATGTTTTTTCCTTTGTGTCTGGCATTTCACTTAGCATAATATTGTCAAGGTGGAACTATGCTGTATCCTGTTACCAACTTCATTCCTTTTTATGGCTAATATCTTTTTGTATGTATATACCACATTTTGTTTCTCCATTCATCTGTTAATGGACATTTAGGGTGTTTCCACCTTTTGACTGTGAATAATGCTGCTGTGAACATGGCTGTGCAGATATCCATTGGAGTCCTTATTTTTAATTGTTTTGGATTTGGACCTAGAAGTGGAGTTGCTGGATAATATGGTAATTCTGTGCTTAGCTTTTTGAGTAACTGTGAACTGTTTTCCTTAGTGGCTGCAACATTTTACATTCCCTCTAGCAGTGTTTGAGGATTCTGATTTCTTCATATCCTCACAAACACTTGTTATTTTCCATTTTTAAAATTATAGTCATGCTAGTAGGTATGAAATGGTTTAGATTGCATTTCCGTAATGACTAAGCATGTTGACTATCTTTTAAATGTGTTTATTGACTGATTGTAAAACTTTGGAAAAATGTCTATTCAAGTCCTTCACTTTTTTTTCCCCCTAAGACTTCATTTTTTAAGAGCAGTTCTAGGTTCACAGGAAAATTGAGGGGAAGATACAGAAATGTCTCACATACTTCCTGCCCCCACACATGTATATCCTTCCCTTTATCAAAATCCCTCGCCAGAGTGGTATGTTTATTATAATTGATGAGCCTACATTGATGTATCATAATCATCCAAAGTCCATAGTTTACCTTGGGGTTCATTTTTGATGGTGTACATTCTGTGGGTTTAAACAAATGTATTTGAATCCAGCATTATGGCATCATACATAAAAAGCCTGTGCTCTCCCTATTCATTCCTACCTCCCTTTCCCAACCCCAGCAACCACATTGATTTCTTTTACTGTCTGCATAGTTTTGCCTTTTCCAAAATGTCATATGGTTGGAATCCTGTAGTAAGTAGCTTTTTCAGATTGGCTTCTTTCACTTAGTAATATGCGTTTAAGGTTCCTATGTGTCTTCATGGCTTGATAGTTCATTTCTTTTTTTTTTTTTTTAATTTTTAAAAAATGTTTGTTTATTTTTGAGAGAGAAAGCATAAGCAGGGGAGGCACAGAGAGAGAGGGAGACACAGAATCCAAAACAGGCTCCAGGCTCTGAGCTGTCAGCACAGAGCCTGACGCAGGGCTCGAACTCACAAACTGTGAGATCATGACCTGAGCCGAAGTTGGACGCTTAACCAGTTGAGCCACCCAGGCGCCCCGATAGTTCATTTCTTTTGAACACTGAATAATATTCATTTGTCTGGATGTACCATAGTTTGTTTATTCCTCACCTGCTGAGGGGCATCTTGGTTGCTTCCAAGTTTTGGCAGTTATGAATAAAGCTGCTATAAACATCAGGTTTTTGTGTATATGTAAATTTTTTACTTCTTTGGGTAAATACCAAGGAGTGCAGTTGCTGGATCATATGGTAAGAGTCTGTTTAGTTTTGTAGGCCAAAACAGCCAAACTTTTTTAGGACTGTACCCTATTGGTGGGAATGCAAACTGGTGTAGCCACTCTGGAAAACAGTGTGGAGGTTCCTCAAAAAGTTAAAAACAGAACTACCCTATGGCCCAGCAATTGCACTACTAGGTATTAATTCAAAGTATAAAAAAATACTGATTTTAAGGGGCACATGTACCCCAGTGTTTATAGCAGCACTATCAACAATAGCCAAATTATGGAAAGAGCCCAAATGTCCATTGACTCATGAATGGATAAAGAAGGTGTGTGTGTGTGTGTGTGTGTGTGTGTGTGTGTGTGTACACACACACATACACAATGGAATATTACTCAGCCATCAAAAGAATGAAATTTTGCCATTTGTAATGACGTGGTTGGAACTAGAGTGTATTATGCTAAGTGAAATAAGTCTGAGAAAAATACCATATGATTTCACTCATAATGTGGTATTTAAGAAACAAAACATGAACATAAGGGAAAGGAAGGAAAAGTAAGATAAAAACAGAGGGAAATAAATCATAAGAGACTCTTAACTATAGAGAACAAACTGAGGGTCACTGGAGGGGAGGTAGATGGGGGTGGAAGGATGAGCTAGATGGGTGATGGGTGTTAAAGAGGGTGCTTGTTGTGATGAGCACTGGGTGTTATATATAAGTGATGTATCAATCAATTCTGTCCCTGAAGCCAATACTGCACTATATGTTAACTAACTTGAATTTAAATGAAATCTTGGAAGAAGAAAAAAAAAAATGGCTGTATCATTTTGTATTATCACCAACAGTGAATGAGTTACTGTGTTTTATGTCCTTGTCAGCATTTGGTGGTGTCAGTGTTCCAGATTTTGGCGATTCTAATAAGCGTCTGCCTATTTTTATGTTGTTTGTCCTCTTGTTCAATGGTAGGAGTTCTTTGTATATTGTGGTTATTAATCCCTTATCAGATATATGATATGCAAATATTTTCTCCCAATATGTGTTTCCTTTTAAGTGTATATTGTTACTTGATGTTCAAAAGCCTTTAATTTTGATGAAGTCCTATGTATTTTTTTGTCACCGTGTGCTTTTGGTATCACGATTTAAGAAACTATTACCATATCCATGATTATGAAGATTTTCAATCCCTGTGTTTTCTTCTAAGAGTTTTGTAGAGTTAGCTCTTACATTAGGTCTTTGATCTGTTTTAGTTAACTTTTGCATATGGTAATGGTCCAGTTTCATTGTTTTGCTTGTGGATATCCATTTTTCCCAGAACCATTTGTTGAGAGATTTTCCTTTCCACACTGAATGATTTTGGCCTGCTTGTTGAAAATCAAGATCTTAGGGTTTATTTCTGAATTCTATATCCTGTTCCATTGATCTCTGTGACTGACTTTGTGTTATACCACATTGATTTGATTACTATAGCTTTGCAGTAAGTTTTGTAATTGGGAAATGTGTGTCCTCCAACTTTGTTACTCTTTTTCAAGATTGTTTCGACTCTTCAGGGTCCTGTGAAATTCCATATGAATATTGGGATGACGTTTTTCATTTGTGCAAAAATTGTTGCTGGTATTTTGATAGCGATTACATTAAATTAGTGTATCACTTTGGGTCATTTTGTCATCTTAGTGTTTAAATCTTCCAATCCATGAATATAGGATGTTTTTGTATTAGGTTGCCTTTAATTTCAGCTGTGTTTTGTATTTTTTAGTATACAAGTCTTTCATCTTTCTGGTTACATTTATTGCTAAGTATTTTATTTTGATTCTGTTGTAAATGGGATTATTTTCTTAATTTCCTCTTTGAATTCATTGCTACTGTATAGAAATACAACTGATTTTTGTGTGTTGATTTTGTGTTTTGCAGCTTTGCTGAATTTGTTTATTAGCTCTAACAGGCTTTTTTGTGTGGGCTCTTTAGGATTTTCTACATAAAACATCATGTCATTTGTGAATAAAGATAGTTTAACAGTTTTCTTTCCAATTTGGATGCCTATTTATTTTATTTTATTATTGCCCAGTTGCTCTGGCTAGAACTTCAGTACTGTGTTGAATAGAAGTGGTGAAAATGGGGGTGTGGGGTGGGAGGGCACCTGGCTGGCTCAGTTGATAGAGTATGCAACTCTTGATCTGGGGGTTTATTAGTTTGAGCCCCGTGTTGGGTGTCAAAGATTACTTAAAAATAAAATATTTGAAAAATAAATTAAATTAAAAAAAAAAAGTAATAAAAGCGGGAATCCGTGTCTTGTTTCTGACCATTTTTCCTCCTAAATAACTGCCTGCTTTTATGATACTGTTTGTTGAGTATCCTATACCTCTCTCCTTCCTCTTCCCCCCATTTGCCATCTTTGTAATTTGCGAAATTCCTATATGTGTGTATTGGGTGAATGAAGCCTGAGCAAATGCCTGTATAATCTGATCTCTCTGCACTTGTTCATCCCCATTTCTTGTATTTTCCTCTCTTAAGCACCACAGGTTTTGTGTTGCTTATACTTCTTGTAAGATACCAGTTATTCATGCTTTCATTTATGTTTTATGTACCTTCACATCTTTGTGACTTTGCACAAGCTGTTTTTTCTACTTAGACATGTCATTCCCTACTTGTTTACGTGGCATACTCCTGGTCATTGTTCAGGTTTACTCATGCACTGTGATCTTCACTCCCCCAGGTGAAAATAAATCCGCTTTCTGTGTTTATTTTATTTATTTGTGTATTCTTTTTTTAGTTTATTTTTGAGAGAGACAGAATGCAAGCAGGGGAGGGGCAGAGAGAGAGGGAGATACAGAATCTGACACGGGGCTTGAACTCATGAACCAGGAGATCATGACCTGAGCCGAAGTTGGATGCTTAATCGACTGAGCCACCCAGACAACCCTCTGTTTATTTTAAATGTGAGCATACTTTTCTTATGGTACTTATTAGACTGGCTCCTTGATAGTCTCATGAAAATTCTCAAGTTTGATTATAAAAAAAGAGAAAGTCATTAGATACAGTTGTACAAATAGCAGTAAACATTGACAGTAAGAATAGGGATAGATAATGATAAGTGGACATAATTTTCCAGGTTCTTAATCTCATTCAGTAGAGGCTTTTTGTTGTTGTTCTTATTTATCATTGAAATGACCAAAATACAGTGATAAGAAAAAAATCTACATTATTATTTGACATGAGAGAAGGGTCCTACCCATATATTTGAGACATAGACGATTTTTTTTTCATTTTTATTGAGAAATCACTATACATTTAAGGTGTACAGCATGATGGTTTGATTTACATGTATTGCAAAATGATTACAGTAGGTTCAACTAACATCCATCTTCTTGTATAAATCCAATCAAAAGAAAAGAAAGGAAGGAGAAAATTTTCTTGTGATGAGAACTTTTAGGATTTACTGTCAACATTTCTCTGTATCACACAGCAGTGTTAGCAATAGTTACCATGTTGTATTACCTACCTGGTACTTATTTATCTTGTTAACTGGAAGTTTGTATCTTTTGACCACCTTCCTCCAATTCCGAAACTGAGGGGTTTTGATAGTAAACAATGTAAGCATCCACAAAAACTTGGGTAAGAGCTGATGCCTACGTTTTCTTTGAAGATGAACAAATGTTAGGCATATGAAAAATTCAGCTCCTCAGAGACTCAACGGGGTGCCTGTGTGGCCCTGACTGGTTCGTGGACTCTTAGAGGTCATGATCTCAGTTTGTGAGACTGAGCCCTGTGTCAGGCTCTGCACTGAGAAGCCTGCTTGGGATTCTCTCTCCATCTCTCTCTCTCTCTCTCTCTCTCTCTCTCTGCCCCTCCCCTGCTTATGTGCACGAGCTCTCTTTCTCAAAATAAATTAATAGACTTAAAAAATTTAAGACTCACTAGCAAAATAGTGCAAAATACCAAGTTAGCTTGACAAAAATCTCTGCATTTGGGAAAAAGATTTTTAAACTGAATATTCTGAGAAAGCATTTAAAACACATAAAGGTCTCAAATCTTTGTGATAGGCAGTTCTGAAAGAAAGACCCTGAGGTGATACAGTGACCAAAGAAATAATGGAAGAATACCTCTGAGCTGAAGAAAGCCTTGAATTTCAAGATCAAAGGGGACCAGAAAGTCTTCACCAGGAATATATTTAAAAAGCAGGAAAACCTGCATGAATTTCTGCATGCATCCTGATGACTTTTCTAAGTATTCAGGATAAAGAAAAAGCCCTGCAAGGTAGAAAAACAAGTAATCTTTAGAGAAGAACCAATGACATTTGCATCAGACAAATGCACTCTGACATTGGATGCCAGAAGATAATGGAGAAATGTCACCCAAGAGCTGAGAGAAATGGAATAGGTGTAGAAAGTAGGTTTGGGCAGTGAAGCCAAATACAATCTAGAGTTAACGCTAAATAGTTATAATTATAGTTGTAAACCTTACTTAAATGATAAATATTTGTGAAAATAACTGCACATGTTAAAAAATATGGATCCAAAGTTCTAGCTTATTTCAAGAAGATTTGGGGGATTGAGCTGTAGGAAGAGAGAAGTGAAACCTATAGTAATTGTACTATGTATTTACCAGTAGGGATTTATTAATAGATATTTTCACATTAGTAGAAATATATAAGTCCAAACATGCTTTTGCAAAATTTTAAGACTAATTCCTGGTAAAATAGGAATGGTGCTTTTACTTCTAAATTACTGGAAGTAAAGAGGAACAAAGAAAACGTGATTAATACAGAAAAAAACGGAGAAAAGGAAATAAGGAAGCATAACATAGAAAACAGCTAATCGTTTCTGGGTGAAAGAATAAATCAAGACTGCCATTAAAGACTCTAGCAAATAATGAGATGACACTATTCTAAACTTAGAGGATTTGAAGTTTAGAAGTTTGGACAGTCTTTAAAGTAAGAAAAACAAAAAAGTATTAATGAGCTAAGTATTTTATTCAAGCTAGAAGAATGATAAAATGAAACAAAGCTTTAGAAGGGCAGATTGAATACACAGGAAAGGTAGAAATGAATGAGTAAGCATTTCCTCTCCCCTTCCAAATAGTTCAATTTTACCTATGATTATAGCCCTAAAACTAATGTGTCATTGACAGATATTATGTAGAGATAAAGTATAAAACACCATTCCCAAATTTATTCTGGGGATATAAAGAATTAGTAACACTATATATAGTGTTATATAGTGTTACATAGTTATATAGTGTTACTATAGTAACACTATATAGTAACACTATAGAATTCATCCTCATTGATTAAAGGACAAAAAAAAAGTGTAGTCATATTGAGATCAGTTAAAATTAAGCAACAAAAATTTTTTGAATACTTAAGAATATACTTAGGAAATGTGTTGGGTTTTACAGTTGCACCAAAAACCTTAAAATACCTAGGAATAAACCTAACCAAAGAGGTGAAGATCTATACACTGAAAACTATAGAAAGCTTATAAAAGAAATTGAAGAAGACACACACACAAAAAAGAAAAGTATTCCATGCTCTTGGATTGGAGGAACACACACTGGTAAAATGTCAATACTACCTGAAGCAATCTACGTATTCAGTGCAATCCCTATCAAAATAACACCAGCATTCTTCACAGAGCTAGAACAAACAATCCTGAAATTTGTATGGAACCAGAAAAGACCCCTAATAGCCAAAGCAATCCTGAAAAAGAAAACCAAAGCTGGAGGCATCATAATCCCGGACTTCAAGATGTATTACAAAACTGTAATCATCAAGATAATATGGTACTGGCACAAAAACAGACACTCAGATCAATGGAACAGAATAGAGAACCCAGAAATGGGCCCGCAAACGTATGGCCAACTAATCTTTGACAAAGCAGGAAAGAATACCCAATGGAATAAAGACAGTCACTTAAGCAAGTGGTGCTCGGAAAACTGGACAGCGACATGCAGAAGAATGAACCTGGACCACTTTCTTACACCATACACAAAAATAAACTCAAAATGGATGAAAGACCTAAACGTAAGACAGGATGCCATCAAAATCCTTGAGGAGAAAGCAGACAAAAACCTCTTTGACCTCGGCTGCAGCAACTTCTTACTCAACACATCTCTGGAGGCAAGGGAAACAAAAGCAAAAATGAACTATGAAAAGCTGCACAGTGAAGGAAACAGTCAGCGAAACTAAAAGGCACCTGACATAATGGGAGAAGATATTTGCAAATGACATATCAGATAAAGGGTTAGTATCCAAAATCTGTAAAGAACTTATCAAACTCAACACCCAAAAAACAAATAATCCAGTGAAGAAATGGGCAAAAGACATGAATAGATACTTCTCCAAAGAAGACATCCAGATGGCCAACCGACACATGAAAAAATGCTCAACATCATTCATCACCAGGGAAATACAAATCAAAACCACAATGACACCACCTTACACCTGTCAGAATGGCTTACATTAACAACTCAGGCAACAACAAATGTTGGCAAGGATGTGGAGAAAGAGGATCTCTTTTGCACTGCTGGTGGGAATGCAAACTGGTGCAGCCACTCTGGAAAACATTATGGAGGTTCTTCAAAAGATTAAAAATAGAACTACCCTATGACCCAGCAATTGTACTACTAGGTATTTATCCAAGGGATACAGGTGTGCTGTTTCGAAGGGACATATGCACCCTGTTTATAGTAGCACTGTCAACAATAGCCAAAGTATGGAAAGAGCCTAAATGTCCATCGATGGATGAATGGATAAAGAAGATGTGGGATATATATATACAATGAAGTATTACTCAGAATCAGAAAGAATGAAATCTTGCCATTTGCAACTGCGTGGATGGAACCGGAGGGTATTATGCTAAGCGAAATAAGTCGGTCAGAGAAAGACAAATATCATATGAGTTCACACATATGAGGACTTTAAGACAGAGAACAGATCAACATAAGGGAAGGGAAACAAAAACAGGGAGGGGGACAAAACATAAGAGACTCTTAAATATGGAGAACAGAGGGTTACTAGAGAGGTTGTGGGTGGGGGGATGGGCTAAATGGGTAAGGGGCATTAAGGAATCTACTCCTGAAATCATTGTTGTACTATATGCTAACTAATTTGGATGTAAATTAAAAAAAAAAAAAGTAAAATTTAAAAAATTGTATTAAAGAAAAAAAAATGGATTCTACCAGAGCAGTAGGTAGTGTTCGCATTTAAGCTGCTGAACAGTTATTTAGTGCTATAAATAGTCCCAAGTACTATGCTAAAGATTTTTCTCTTAAAAGAATAAAATTATAAGAATTGAAAAAAAAAAAAAAAAAAAAGAATGTGCTTTTTACCTTGTTGGCGCAGGATATCTCCTGCCCATTTCCACCCCTGACCCCTAGTGGCAAAACCAGTACCCAGGGCAGGCAGACGTGAGAAGGACACAGGTCAGCAGAGCCCTTTTTATCTGCAACCCAGCCCAGCAATTTCTGCTTGTTCTCTGGCTGGAACTGTGTCGCATGACTATTCTTACCTGTATTGGAGACTGGGAAATACAGGTTTTTAGTTGGGCTAACTGTAAGTTGGAAAGTAAAATTAGGAACTTTGAGTAAAAAAGAATGGGTATTGGGATAGGCGACTAGTATGTACCTCTGGAGCTGCTTTTTTAAGTATTGGATAGGTTCTGTGTTGAGTCGACTCTAGTCTGGCATGGTGAAAAAAAAAGAAGTATTAGGGGTTCTAGTCTTCCTAAATGCACTGAAATTAAAGAAAGGTAAAGAAGAACAAATAATAACATTGGAAATGAGAGAATGGACCCTGTAAGAGTTATGTGGTTTTTTATTTTAATTAACTGAGAAAATAGAATGTATTTGTTATGAATATATTTCTTAACCCAAGAACTTGGCTGTTTTATGGTGTTTTGTAAATTAAAATTTCTTCCCTACCTCTATACTTGGGGCTCCATCTATTTAGTTGGTTTTTTTTTTGTTTTTTTTGTTTTTTTTGTAACATCAGTAATGATTTGTCACAGTGTACACAAATAAGTGTGTTTCTTTAGGCTAAAAATTGGAATCAGAAACTGACAGATAAACTTAATTGTGGAAAATAGGTTTAAATTTTTTTTAATGTTTTATTTTTGAGAGAGCGCGAGTGGGAGCAAGTAGGGGAGGGGCAGAGAGAGCGAGACACAGAATCTGAAGCAGGCTCCAGGCTCTGAGCTGTCATCACAGAGCCCAACATGGGACTTGAGCCCACGAAGCTAAAGATCATGACCTGAGCAAGATCATAACTGACTGAGCCACCCAGGTGCCCCCGGAAAATAGGTTTATATGTATAACACAAGCATTGAAGAAGGGCTCATGTAATGGAGGGACCCTCTGTGCCCAATAAAAAAATTTTTTTTCTTAATTGAAGAAGTTCTTGATATAATCCGGATAGCAATCCCTTATCAGATACATGATTTGCAATGATTTTTCTCCCATTCTGTGGATTGCAACAACTTTTCAATCTGATTTTAAAACTATATAGCATTAGAACTGATATTATACTAGTATTTATTAGAATTTTAGTTTATTTTAAAGTAATATATGAACTCAAGAATATATAAATATATGGTTTAAAACCCAAATGGCACAAAAAGTGCCCAATAAAAAGGAGTTAAAAGGACAGGTTACTTTGGAAAGAAAGAGGGGCAGGGTAGGGGTAAAGCCTTTAGCTATATCTGATTTATGGGGTTTTCTTTTTTTAATTATGTAAGTTTCAGGTGTACAACTTTACTGTTTGACATCTGCGTACATGACAAAGTGATTACCACCACAAGACTAGTTACCATCCATCACCATACAGTTCGCCTCCTTCATCCATTTCACCCACCCTTAAACCCCCTTCCACATAGGTAACCTCTAGTTTGCTCTCTATCTGTGAGGTTTTTATTTTGTTTTGTTTTGTTTTTAGATTTTGCATGTGAGTGACTCATACAGTATTTGTCTTTCTCCTGTGACGTATTTCATTTAGCATACCTCAAGGTCTATCTATGCTGTAACAAATGGCAAGGTTTCATTCTTGTTTATGGCTGAGTAGTAGTCCATTGTTTTATTTACATATATTTCGCATCTTCTTTATCCTTTCATCTATCAATGGACGTTTAAGTTCTTTCCACATCTTGGCTATTGTAAATAATGCTGCAATGATGTGTTTTATTCCTTTTCTAAAAAGATTTGAATGAGATACTCAAAAGTGGCAATAAATGTTTAATTTCACTGATGGTAACATGAATGTGATATATATTTTTGTTTGATAGCTTTCATTATTAAAACAACTCTTTAGTTACATAAATCTGTACCCTTCCCTAGATGTTCACTTTTCCTCCCTGTAAGTTACTAATTTCTCATCTTCTTCTAGAAGTATTCAGTGTATTCTCAGGCATATATATGTTTGAGTGGAGTGCTGCCTCCCCCCATGAGAGCCTATTCTTTTGTACTTTCTTTCACTACACAGTGTATCTTTGAAATCCTGTCATATCACTGTAGCACTTGGTGTCCTTTTTCCTGATTCCCATGTATTCTGCTGCGTTGGTGCATTGTGATTTATCTCCCCAGTTCACTCCTGAAGGACACTTAACATTCTTGCTAATTTTTCACTGTTATGTACAGTGCACATCCTTGAGTGTACATCTTCACACATACCTGTGTGGCTGTGTGATATAAAACCCTCCTAGAGGGTAAGGAGGGTGAATCAAATTTATGATCTTATTAAATCATTCTCAAACATTGTATCTGTGTACGTTCTGTCAGTCATGTATGAGAATGCTTCTTCACTCTTATCTGCATAGTGTTTCGGAATTTTTTATTCTCACCAATTTGTGTCTCTACAGTTGATACAGAAGAGCTATTAACAAAACCATATGTTTTAGTATTATTTCATATTAATATTTTTTATCTTACTAACTTGCAATATGAAATTATTTGTACTTTGTAGTGTTTCAACTCTATAAAGTGTTTCAGATTATGCAAATAAATATAAGCTGAGACCTGACTGTTTAATTTTACATATAAAATTTATTACTTAATGTTTAAGAATGTTTATAATTAATGTGTGGAAATAGTTGACACTTTTTCATCTTTTCAGCTAATTACAATTATTTGTTAATGTGTTCATGGAAAAGTATTTGAAACTGAAAGGTAGTATTTCTTTTTATTTTTTTTGAAAGGTAGTATTTCTAGCCAACTTTTTTTTTTTTTTTAATGTTTATTTTTTAGAGAGAGACAGAGTGCAAGTGGGGAGGGGTAGATAGAGAGGGAGACACAGAATCCTAAGCAGGCTCCAGGCTCCAAGCTGTCAGCACAGAGCCTGATGCAGGGCCTGGACCCACAGACTGCAAGATCATGACCTGAGCTGAAGTCAGATGCTCAGCCAGCTGAGCCACCCAGGCACACCTCTATCCAACTTCTTATATGAGATTGTGTAATTTTGGTACTAAAACTGAGTAAATAACATGCAAATAGAAAATTAGAGGTCAGTTTAACTTAAAAACATAGGTGCTTACATTTTAAATTAAATAATGATGGTACATCCAGACAGTGGAATATTATTCTGCACTAAAGAGAAGTGAGCTATCAAGCCATGAAAAGACATAGAGGAAACTTGAGGTCATATTACTAAGTGAAAATCTGTTAATTGTAATTTAGCACATTACCAGAGTAAAGGAGAAAAGCTATATGATCACTTCCATAAATGTAGGGAACACATTGAATACAATTCAACACCCATTCATGATAAAAAAATGTTTAGTTGACTAGAAGTTGAAGAGAACCATCTTAATTTGAAAAGGGTATATCGATCAGAAACCCAAAGCAAATGTTATGTTTAGTGGTTAAACCTTAGAGGCAGTTGTTTACAAATCAGGGGAAAAAGTATGTCTATTTGATATTGATTAGGCAGTCCTAGCCAATGAAATTAGATAAGTAAGGGAAATAAGAGGTGTGAATAAATAAGAAATATGAAATATAGGGAAGAGACAGAATGATCACTATTTGGTTATATTGAGAAATTCAGAGTCACTACAAAATAATAGAGAGCTCAGCAAGATTGCTGGATGAGAGAGAAGCATTAAAAGTCCGTAGAAACAATTGTGGTGTGTGTGTGTGTGTGTGGCAGATTGCATTTTCCAAAGTAGCCAAACCAACATACATTCTCTGCACACACAGTGTGACTGAGATTTCCTCCCACTGACAGGTGGCCTGTGTTTCACTACTCTTTGCATCTTAGAAGGCTCAGTGGGTGAAAATACGAAATATAAAGTTACCTGTTCTGAGGCTGGTGGCATATAAGAGGGTGTGGAACCCACAGTAAGGTCATTTGCTAAGTGACTTCAATAATTTATTTATGCTTAATTTATAAAATTATCTGGTGCCTAACTTAAAATGCTTTTTCTCACATGTAATAGTGTGACCAAAGACCCAATTAATTTTTGCTGTTAATGCACACTTTAAAACAATTTTTTAATGTTTATTTTTGAGAGAGAGAGAGAGAGAGACAGAGTGTGAGTGGGAGAGGGACAGAGAGGGAGGCACAGAATCTGAGGCAGGATCCAGGCTCTGAGCCGTCAGCATACTTAACCGACTGAACCACCCAGCTGCCCCTCACTTTTTACCAGAATTCTCAGAAAAACGTATTCTATTTGGGTGAAAAAACAAATTGGGTGATACACCAAATAGCTGAGTGCCTAGTGCAGCTGTGTCCTCACAGAATTTCTTCCATTGTAGAACACAAAACTGTAAGGGTCCTAAAATGAGCTTCTGGCCTAGTGGTGGTTGCTAAGCACTTATGACTCTAGAAGTAAAATTTGAGGATATTTCTGGACTCAAAGTAACAGTAAAGTGGCATAAGGATGAAGAAATAGATTAAAGGTTTTTGTTTTTTTTTAAATTTTTAATGTTTATTTATTTTTGAGAGATAGCGTGTGAGCAGGGGAGGGGCAAGACAGAGGGAGACACAAAATCTGAAGCAGGGTCCAGGCTCTGAACTGTCAGCAGAGCCTGACACGGGGCTCAAACCCACAAACCATAAGATCATGACCTGAGCCAAAGTCAGCTGCTTAACTGAGCCACCCAGGTGCCCAAGATGAAGAAACAGATTAAAGTTTTAAGGTAGAAACTCCAAAATAGAGATGGGTATTATTGAGAGTTTAGTCAGAAATCTGAGTGTGATGTGTTTAGCCTAGATACCTCCATTGCATTAGTTCTGTATTACATAACGTGTTTAAGGTTACTTGTAGGGGTTGAATATTGCATGGCAATATATAAATTCATCAAGAGCAGAGACTTTGGTGCCTGAACGACATTTGTTGTCCAGCCACTTACTGGTTTTGTGACCTTTGACAGATTGTTTTATCTCTCAGAGTCTGTCATCCCTCACAGGGATAACTGTTCCTACCAGTGTTGTCAGAATTGAAATAGATAACGTAGGCAACGTGCTTTGTGTTGTACTTGGCATATCATAAGTGTTCAATAAATGTTACTTTATACTGGCTGGGAAGGTATCTGTTTTGCTATATACAATTTAAGAGGAATATTAAAATATATTTTTGTTATTTTAAGGAAATTCGCAATGAGTCCCATGACTATCCTCATAGAGTGGCCAAGTTTCCAGAAAACAGAAATCGAAACAGATACAGAGATGTAAGCCCATGTAAGTATTTGTGGTTTTGTGTGCACGTGTATGTTGGTTTGTTTTAGGCAGGTTGCGGTGAAAAAGTTTGGGATAGGGTTGATAAATACAGTGGTTTTTTTTTGCATATTAACATAATAAACGTTCTTTAAGGAAAAATTTCAAGGTCTAGAATAGAAGGAAGGAAAACTGCTCATAACTCATCCTTCAAACACAGCCACCGTTACTTTGGTGTACTTTCTACTAATCTGTTTTTCTTATGCATAATTTCCTTTCTTTAAAATAATTGTAGTCATATATGTGTGTATGTGTATTCATAAACATACTTCCTTTTCCTATTATTCCATAGGCTTTATAAGTTTTACTTAAAATATTTATCCGTATAGTTTGCTTTTTTCCCCAAATTATAAAAGTTGTATGTACTCATTGCAGAAAACTTTTAAAACAGAAATATGTAAAGGAAAAAAACCCATAATTTAAAAACAAATAAAAACTTTTGGGTTTATATTCTTTTTGTATTTTTTCTGAACAAACATATATACACATTCTTTTAAATTTAAAATTAGAATCCTTCACATATTGATTGTAGCTCTTTTCCCACATAGCAATACATTATAAACATTTTCCTATATTAAATCTTTTAGTGGCTTTAATAGTGGCTTTGGATGTGCCATTCTTTTGTGTAACGGTTCCCTTGTGGTTGACAATTTGGATTCTGATGTACCCACTCATGTACATGCAATGATGGTTCGGTGTTAGTGTGCTGAGTCCTCCTGTATAGACTGAATAATCTCACTCTATTCAAGGTCGCAGATTATATACCCTTATGTATGTTGTATTCCTTGTTAGAAGGGTATGGACATTCCATTGAAAATCTAATTACTGGGGGGAAAGTCCATACTTTATTTCTTCCATGAACAATGTTTTTCCTTCTGTCAACCAAGTACATTTCCATGAAAAGTATGTTAGCTAATTTTGGACAAATCAGATGGACTAATCTGTTAAAATATTTCATGTCTGTTATCAATTACTTATTAAATACTAGGTTTCTCTTTCCATATGGTGTGGGTGTGTGTGCAGGGAATGGGGTTGTGGGCAGTGGTTGTAACATTTAGGTGCTCCTTCACCCTCTTCAAATTTCTGGTTGAATATCCTTGAGCTAGAGACACTAATCTCCAGTGTTTACCATGACTTTGAAGACCCTGTGTTCCAGGTGTACACTTTGCTTTAATTTAAAAAAAGAAAAAAACAAAAAACCAAACTTCTTGTTTTGATAATTGTAGATTTGCATGCAGTTGTGAGAAATAGCACAAGGGTATCTTCGCCTGGTTTTCCCCAGTGGTAACCTCTTACATAACTACAACCAGGAAATCCACGTGGATGCAACCCATTCAGATCTTCCCAGTTTCACCTGCACTTATTTGTGGCTGTGTTCAGTTCTCTGTGGCTCTGTTACGCGGTAGAGTGTGGGATCACAGTCTGGGCACAGACCAGTGGACCAGTCCCACCACAAGATCCCTCCCTTTTGTGGCGCCAGCCACCTTGCTCCCTTCCTCCTATTCCAAGTCCCTAGTTGCCCTTGTTTTTTTACATAAATCTGTTGTAATTGCAGTCACTGGATATGATAATTGATGTTTGAATTCCCTGATTAGTTTGATCAAATTGATCTAAATAGAGGAATTGGTAAAAATTGGAACTGAGATGCTTAAAAGTAAGACATTTGTAACTTAAATTCCTCTCAAGTATACAAGTCAATGAAATGGTTGTGATTTGTCTCTTAAGTGTTAGACTTATTTACCCAACTACCTGTTGGACAGGTCAAGTTGAAGGCTGCAAGGAGAGCTTGGTTTTTACCAAGTGTACCTAGTAACCCTGCCTCCATCCTCACTGGCTTGGGCTCTTTTTTCTGTATGTCTTCTCAGGAAGAGAGCCATTCGCCTTGTATGGGTACCTAGTATTAGGGACAGGTGTTTCTTCCTCAGAGGAGGTGTGGCCCCATGCCCCCTGCTGTCTTTCTGGCCACTCTCTATATATATAGTGGTCTCCAAAGCTGCACTCTGCTATGGGCATGCCACTCAGTGAACCCTGTCCCTGCATCTTCTCCTTGTAGAAGCCTGGCTTTCCCTTGAGTAAACTACCTTTCTGTCTTTCTTAGGTAGAGGCTATTTGTTCTTGCTTCCCCTGTAACCACAGAACTTCCTAGTCCAAGCCATTACTCTCCAACTTGCATATTAAAATGATCTGCTCTGAGACTCATGCCATCCAGACACATCACACTGCTGCCCTTGGATCTGTCCCGACTTCACAGTCCCCATGTCGCAGCCTCCTCTCACATGTTTGCCAAAGCCTTGAATGCTGAGGACGCCGTTCACTGTCTTCCTCTTTGCCCTCTCCTCTCAGTACCTCTTTCTTTGTGCCTGGATGGCGTCGTGTCTCTGGGAAGGAACCATGTAATGCCGTAGACTTACAGTTCTGGACCTCTCAGCTCACAACCTGAAATCTTAAACGCCGCTATCTTGACGGCTACTTTCTGTCTTCTTAGCCCTTGACTTCACCAGGATCTTTAGTTCCTTGATTTTTTCACCTATTGTAGTACATTACTTCCTTCCCCACCTTACTTATTACTTAATGACTTTCTTATTGTTCTAATATGTTGGAAAAATAATCTCTGTGGGTCTATAATTCTCTCTAACCCCGTGAAACTTTGCCTCAAGTAGTTTGTCATTCAGCTTCTGTAAGCTATCGTTGGGTTCATGTGTGCACTTGGGTAAGCTTGGGCACTGATTGGACCTGGGGTGCCTCACTGTCCTCCTACACACCGTTGTCATTCCCACTGCTCCTCCGCTCTGGCTTGTCCCAGAGGAAGCCGGCTCTCAACCCACCTTCATGCCCACTACTCTCAGAATGTGATCTGCCTTCAGTCCTGCAGAGAAACATTTTAAAAATCAGGAAATAACTCTTCAGCTTCCACCACCTGGAAAGTTAACATCTCTCTGCACTCATCTTAAGTCCCAGGAGAAGAACCTCCCTGCTCTGATCCTAGGTTTGTATCCCAATGCCTCATTCCTCCTCGGGGACCTCATTCTCTGTCATTACCACTCTTAATTGTGTCTTCAACCTTTTTCTCACAGCTCCTCTTCCTTATTCTGTAAATGTGCTTCAGCCTCTTCTCATTTCAACCCTCTTCTCTCATCTCGGCCCCACTTGTCCTATTACCTGTGTGGACATAAGCACGTGCACGCCTGTGTGCACAGAGTCTCAAAAGAAGACACCATACTATTTGCCTCTCCATCCTCATCACCTATGCATTCTTCAGCCCATGGTTCTGCCCCAACCTCCCCACTGAAACCTTTATTCTGAAGTACCATTTTCAAGCTTTCTAGTTTTGAAATGCAGTGAGGGACTTTCCAATGGTTTCTTTTCTTATCCCTCTGTGACTTTTGATAATGTTGACTCTGCCTTCCTTCCCTAAAACCATATTTTTTCTAATTTTGCTGTTACTTCTCTGGCTAGTCACCCATTTCAGAGCTTACCTTCCTCGGTTGACTTTGTCTTCTTCAGGGTTCTGTCTCTGTCTCTCCCTCCTTCTCACTCTTAACACTTATATGTATGAGTGGTCTCATTCTGTGGGTTTGTTACCATCTTTCTGCTTATCACCCTAAATCTCATCTTCAGCCTAGGTCTCTCCTCTCAGCCCTAAACCCATTTATGCAAGGCACTCATCTCTGTGTGGATGTCCTGTAGCTGCCTCAGACTCAATATGTCCAGATACTGAGCTAGCATTCCTCCCACACAGTCCATTGGTCCCAGCCCTGAGACCTGCTTTTTTCCCCATCCATAAATGGTGCCACTGTTGGCACATTTACTGCAGCTAGAAACTCAGACTCCTTTCCCATTCAGGTCCCATATCTACTTGATAACTAAATAATTATAATTCCATTTTCACAATGTGTGGGTTTTTTGGTTTTGGGTTTTTTTTTTTTTAGATTTTATTTTATTTTTTTTTAATTTATTTTTTTTTAATGTTTATTTATTTTTGAGACAGAGAGAGACAGAGCATGAATGGGGGAGGGTCAGAGAGAGAGGGAGACACAGAATCTGAAGCAGGCTCCAGGCTCTGAGCCGTCAGCACAGAGCCCGATGCGGGGCTCGAACTCACGGACCGTGAGGTCATGACCTGAGCCGAAGTCGGACCGACTTAGTGGCTTAACCGACTGAGCCACCCAGGCGCCCCTTTAGATTTTATTTTTAAGTAATCTGTATACCCACTGTGGAGCTTGAACTCACAACCCCTGGATCAGGCATCACATTCTCCACCAACTGAGCCAGCCAGGCATCCCCCAGTGTGACCAGTTTCTGGTATCATTACTTTTTTGGAACATCCTCCTCTTTCTAACCCACAACAGTCAAAATCTTCTTCTAATTATCTACAACCACTTCCCCCTGGATGTTATTCTCACACAGTGGAGGAGGTCATGAAGGTGGTGACTCTCACTAAATCTAGACAGGCCCAGGAATGTGTATTTTTTAAACACTCTCAAGATGATGTGGATGTACCTTACCTGATTGATAGTCACTGTATCATTTAAAAATATATTTCCATACATAATACTTGACAGTTGTTGATTTGGTTCAGAAAACATGTATTGAAAACCAGCTACTGACAATATGCTTGCGCTGAGAATACCATGAATATGTGTACCATGCCCTCTGATAATTCATAGTCTAGTGGGAGATACAGACCTGTTGTGCTTTATGTATCATGAGCTAGTACTGTGTATTGGTGGAGCTGTGCCTGAGGAGTTAGGGATGGCTTTTAAGAGAATACATGGTGGAGTGCCTGGGTGGTTTAGTTGGCTAAGCATCCGACTTCAGCTCAGGTCAGTGATCTCATGGTTTGTGAGTTTGAGCCCCGCATCGGGCTCTGTGCTAATAGCTCAGAGCCTGGAGCCTGCTTCAGATTTTGTGTCTCCCTCTCTCTCTGCCCTTCCCCCATTTGCACTGTCTTTCTCTTTCTCTCTCTCTCAAAAATAAACATTAAAAAAAATTTTTAAAAAATACATAGTAACCAGCTAAATAAAGGGGAACTGAACATAAATTATTTTTTTATGAGTCCCAGATTTTTCTAGGTTTTGATTCAGTAGGTCTGGAAATCTGTGTTTTTAAACAGTCTCCTCCTTATGTGATTCTTATATACCCAGCTTGGCACCAGTCCTCAGACTGACATATAGAAACTACATTTGGAGGTGTGAATATGAGAACTGTATTCAAACAGGGATATTTTGAAATAGAATTTGAAGAAGTCCACAATCTTCCTATAATTGCCACAACCAAAAGATGCCTCTATTGTCTCCATTAACTGTGAGACAGTTGTGAAAGAGGCAAGAACTTGGTTGGTTTAGAAGAGAGTAAAAGATTGTAATAATCACTTGAAGAATTATATTTATACTTTTAGAGACTACTGCTAAATTTTAAAAGTTTCTTACTCTCTGCTTTACAGGTAGAAATTCTGTAAATCCTGTATTTGGTCTAACTGTCACCTGTTTTCACTGGCTCTGAAGCAGTTTTTTTTTTTTTTTTTTTTTTTTTTTAATTGTGGTAAAAAAGAACATATAACATAAATTGACCCTCTTAACAATTTTTAGGTGTATGCTGCAGTACTGTTAACCATATGCACATTGTGCAACCCATCTTTTCATCTTGCATGACTGAAACTCTGTACCCGTTGAACAACATCAATTTTCTCTCCCTTCAGCCCCTGGCAACCACCATTCTACTTTTTGTTTATAACAGTTTGATTACTTTAAATTCCTCATATAAATAGAATCATGTAATATTTGTCTTTTTGTGACCAGCTTATTTCACTTAGCATAATATCCTCAAGGTTCATCCATGTGAAACTGTCAGTTTTTAAAGGAAAGTAACACAAAGAGTTATGATTCTGATAGTGTGGCAGGTTAGATAGTCCATAGTCCCTTACTGCTACAAAACAAGAAGATTCTCAATAAATTTACTTTTTAAAAAGTTACTAGGTGGGGAGGAAGTAAGGAAAACTTGCAGAATTCCTGTGCCCCCCACCTCCAAAACAAAACAAAACAAAACAAAACAACTCACCAAATGGCATAGCTACTCTGAATGCAAATGCCAGTATTAGCTATGAGATTTGTATTCACTTAATAAAATAACCTCAAGATTGATTAAGCAAAAAAGAATAGAATTATAGGAAGAAACTGACAAGTCCATATTCATGGGCTTCTTAATAAGATGAAATATAAGTAAAGAAATAGAAGATTTAACCACGCAATTAAGCTTAATTTAATAAGAAAAATATGTAAAACCTTATGTCCATTTTCTTCTAGGACTTTGGAATATTTATAAAAAATGGACCATTGACTAGGCTGTAAAGTAAATCTTAACAATTTAAAAATTGCTGTCTTACAGGCCATGTTCTTTGACCAGAATGCAATTAAATTATAGATTATTAATAAAAGGATAAAAAATCATATAAATTTGGAGATTTAAAGATTTCCAAGTAATTCATGTGTCAAGGAGAAATCATAATGGAAACTTTAAAATGCTTAAAAGTGAATAATGTGTAAAATATGTAAATAAAAAGTGAACAATATATACAATGTTTATATAAAACTATATAAAATATAAAACTTTAATAAAGCAGCAAAATAGTAATACAAAGAAAATATGTTGTCTTAAATGTATTACAACAGAAGGATAAAAATTAATGTGCAAAGAATGTGCCCCAGTTCTTTCTGTGAGCTCATTATAGAACTTTGATATCCAAACCAGAAAAGTTAGTAAGAAGACTAAAAGTTACAGGCATATCTCCCTCATGAATATAGATGTAAAGATTAGCAAACTGAATACAGCAGAGTCTGTAAGTTTATTTTAGGAAGATACGGGTGGCTTAACATTAGAAAATCTTTAAAATGTTGGTTCACCACAGTAACTAGGTAAGGGAGAAAAAGTCATATGAACATTTCAGTAGGTGCAGAAAGATTTTTTAAAGTCAGTTCTTCCTCATGATTAAAAACAAAACACATAGCAAATTAGACCGGGAGGGAGAACTTCTGTAACTTAATATAACATAAGTCTAAATGATAACACGTTAGAAACATTTTTTAAAAAATGAAGAACAAGACAAGGATGCCCACTATTACCGCTTCTGCTTAACATTGTGCTTTAGTCCTAGTCACTACAGAAAGAAGAATAAGAAAGGAAAGGCATGCAGATTGGGGGGAAAAAAAATTAAGACAGAAACAAAGCTGTCATTTTATCTGGTGCCATAACAAACCACCCCAAAACAGTGGCTTAAAACAATAGCAATCAGTTATCATATATACAAATATATGGACTCAGGAGATTCTTGCTCAGGGTCTTTCATGCTGATGGTAGCTGGGGCTGGAGTCCCCTTGAGGCCTTCCTCGCTCAGTTGTGGGCTGTTAGCCGGCACACCTACAGGTGGCATGTCCATATGACCTGGACTTCCTCGCAAACAGTAGCCAGGTTTCAGGAGTGAGTGTTCAGAGGGAGCCAGCTAGAAACTGCATTGCCTTGTGCCACCTAGACTTAGAAGTCACTCCACTTCCATCACATTGTGTTCATTAGTGGCCATTCAGGTTCAAGGGGAGAGGACTGAAACTCCGCCATTAGGTGGAAGAATTAACCAAAGAATTGTGGACATGTTTCAAAACCATCAAAATTATAGATGATACTGTTTTCTTGGTAATCCAGAAGCACAGATATATCAAAGAATTACAAGGAACCATTTTGATAGTCTCAGAATTATAAGACAGCAGATATTTGAGTTATTAAAATAGGTCTTTATATCTGACAGGGATATGCTTATCATCTTCCTTAGCAGATTTAAATAAAAACTGTTGTATAATAGTAATCAGAGCAAGTATAGATATACTTAAGTTTTATAGTAACTCTTATGTAAATATTTGTCAGTATTCTTCCTTATCCCATCTGAAGTTCAAAAATAAAGATGTAATGCGCTTCGTGTTCTCAAAATCCATTCTGTTGTCAGCTTCTCTTCATTCTTTTCTCATTCTTTGTTAGGACTTTGGCCTTTGGTTCTGTCTTTAATTTTGTTTTGTTGTTGTTGTTTTTAATCTTTGATCTTATGGCAAAATCAAAGCTATTTTGGACTTTTAATAATTTATTTCTACAGGTCACTGCACTGGAGGGGACCCAAGGTATAAGAATTAGAACTCTTGGTGAAGAAGCTAGAATTGATTAGGTGGGGAAAGAAAACTTTAATGAACAACATGATAGCTGACTTCAGATACTTGAACTTCAAATGACAAAAGGAATTCATTATCCTGTATTAAGCTCAAACAAGAGAACTGAGGTTCACAAGTGAATACCGCAGTTAGTGAATTTCAGGTCAGAATATGCAGGATCTTTCTTGCCCTGTAAAGCTACTATTTAAACATACAAACGAACCATATGAACTAGTGCACTCTCATTATTGTAGGTATTTATTCAGAGTGTGGACTTCTCATTAGAGACATTCTAAAGAGCATTTGTGAATAAATTGTAGAGGGTTGGTTAGATAATTTTGAAACATCTCTTGTATGCTTCACTTTTTGCCCCATTCCTCATCCCTTCCTCACTTTCTTCCCCCATTTGCCATTCTCTCCTCTTACACTGTTGATTCCTTAACAGGTGCAACCTTTTTTTTTTTTTTTTTTTTTTTTTTTTTTTTTTTAAATTGGACTACCTATCCCCCAGTAAAGTTTTGTTCAGTCTTCAAGACATAGGTATCACTCCTCTGAGAGGTACCTACTGAAAGTTACTAGTTTGCTTCTATAGCACTTTATTTCTGTATTCTGGCTCTAATCTTACTGCCTTATAATTTTATTTATTGCGTTTACTCTGTAGAGCAGTGACATTTAACAAGGATGCTTGCCATCTCCTAGGAGACATTATGGAAATTTGTGGGGGCTTTTTTCTTCTGGTGTATTTCTATTCAACTATCTACATATATTAACATATAAATTACTTTGCATTTATTTTTATTTCAATTAGGGCATTATTGATATTTAAAAAATTATAGTTTCTGTTATCTTTAATAGGGAAGATACAAAAGGTATTAAAGACATCATTAAGCCTCCCCTCTCTCCTGTGAATAATTCAGTCTAAAAGCCCTTGGGGTCGGGGACCCACATGTGGAAGGCATGTAGGTAAGGGAGGGCATCTTGGGGGGGCATATTTGAAGAGTTGAGGGAAGGTGAAGTGAGCCCTATGATGTTAGATTAGAATTAGTGTTTCAGTGGCGTGGCTCAGTCAGTTAAGCTCCCGATTCTTGATGTTGGCTCAGGTCATGATCTCGTGGTTTGGGAGATCAAGCCTTGTGATGAGGCTGTGCTTTTGGCACAGAGCCGGCTTGGGATTCTCTCTCTCCCTCTCTTTCTGCCTCTCCCCCACTTATGCTCGTACACTCTCTTGTTCTCTCAAAATAAATAAATAAACATTAAAAAAAAAAGTAGCCTGGAATGTCTTATAGTCGCAGAAGGTTAAGGATGCTCAAGAAATGATGAGGCTGTGTCAAACGGATATTGAAGCCAGCTTGAAGCCCATGGGTCAAACTTGGGAGTGATTGGAGCATTGAAATAAATAATGATTATAACCTACTGAATAAAATAGGAATCCATGAGTTTGTACTTCTATCAGTAATATGAATAAATGGGGAGAAAGGAAAGATCTACCTTAGTGTAGGATGTCAAGTAATGTTGAAATAAATGCTAAACTTGGTGGGTAAAACTTTGATGAGGAACAAAATATTTACATAGTCTTAGAGTGCCCTTATACAAAATACTTATTAATACAGGAGGAGGATAGTAAGTGTGCGGTGGAGAAATCTGGCAGACACCAACCTTAAACAGGTGATCATGACCAATTATGGTACACATCACATTGAAATCCTGAACTTCCCCTATGGAATGCAGTGAGTACAGAACATCACTCTGTGCTGAACTTGCCAAATGTATATTATCTAAACTCATCCATGGGAAAATACCAGACTACTCCAATGGATTGACACTCTGTAGTCTTCAAAGGGTTATAAAATAAAACCCTTCCCAGGGAAGACTGAGGAATGGTTCCAGTTTAGAGACTAAAGAAATATGACATCTAAATGTAACATGTGATCATGTATTGGATCCTTTTGTTTAACAGGTATTATGGGAGAGTGGGAAACGGTGCCTGGGGGGCTCAGTCAGTTAAGTGTCCGACTCTTGATTTTGGCTTAGGTCATGATCTCAAGATTGTGGGATTGAGCCCTGCCTTGGGCTCTGTGCTGGGCGAAGAGCCTGCTTACAATTCTCGCCCCTCCCTACCCTTCAGCCCCTTCCCTGCTTGCATGTGTGCGTGCACTCACGTGCTCTCTCTCTCAAAAAAAAATGTATATTCCCTTAAGTACCACATGATTATTGAAAGATTCCAATAAAGAAGTTTAAAAAAAGAAAAGATATTAGGACATTTGGTGAAACTTGAATGGGGTCTGAGTTAGTAAAGTATCATTGTTAATTTTATGATTTTGATGGTTGTACTGTGGTTAAGTAGAATTGAGTCCTTTGCAGAAAATACACACAGAAATGTTCAGGGATAATCAGGTATCATGCTTGCACTTGCTGTCATGATTTAGGGAAAAAAATTCTTTGTATTTTTTTTGGCATTTTTCTGTAAGTTTTGAAATTATTTCAACTGAAAAATTTTTTAAAGATTATTTAAAGGGGAGGATACTGAATCCAAGTCAACACGTGAAGGCAAGAAAAGGAAATAAAAGGCATACACATTTGAAAGAAAGAAATAAAACTGCCTCTATTTGCAGATAGTCTAGACATGATAGTCTACATAGAAAATCCCAAGAACCTCCTAGAACTAATAAGTGAGTTAAACTAGGTTGCTATGTATAAGAGCAGCATATAAAAATTATCTTTCTGGGGCACCCGGGTGGCTCAGTCAGTTAAGCGTCTGACTCGCATGATCTCGTGTCATGATCTCGTGGTTGTGTTGTGTCCACACGACTCCTGAAACAGAATGCTACGGGCACCAGGGACAGTCACAGCAAAGTTTATTGCAACGAGAGGCAAGGCCGACCCATCGCACCAACACTCTTCATCAGAGTGCAGCCTCGAACAGCCGGGGTACAGAGTTTTTATAGCCGACCACTTTGTCTTATCATCACCTGGGAACAGAACAAAGAAATAGTTCCCAGATGGGGGTGGAAACAGTTCAGACCTTCTGCCGTTAAGCCACAACCAGTTGACATCCTTGACCCTGTCTCTGGCACCACTTTTTCAAAGTTCTCAACATGCCCTTGCCCCAATCCAATCAATCACCAATCCAGTTGATTTTCCTTGAACTTTTTTGTTCCCTTGATTGATAGGACAAGGCTGTTATCTCTTAACCTACAGTGTCAAAACAAAGCTGTTACTTCTCAAGGCTACAGGTTAGCCCTACACTAACCCTTACAGTTGGTGGGTTCGAGCCCTGCATTGGGCTCTGTGCTGACAGCTCAGAGCCTGGAGCCTGCTTCAGATTCTGTGTCTCCCTGTCTCTCTGCCCCTCCCCCACTTGTGCTCTGTCTCTCTCTAAAAAATAAGTAAACATTAAATTTTTTTAAAATTATCTTTCTACATACTAACAATGGACACAAGGAAAACAGGATTAAAAATATAAGGTCATTTGCATTTGCTCTTAAAAAATGAAATATTTTGGAATAAATCTAACAAAACATGTATAGGGCCTGTCTATTGAAAACAACAAAACATGATAAAAGAAATCAAAGATGATCTAAATAGAGAAACCTACCATGTTCACGGATTGGAACTCTCAATGTAGTAAAGATGTCAGTTGTCCCCAGATTTTTCTGTTGGTTTGACACAATTCCTATCAAAGTCTCAGAAAGATTTCTTGTAGATACAAACAAGCTTACTCTTAATGTATGTGAAAAGGCAAAGGAACTAAAATAACTAAAACAATTTCAGAAAGGGAGAAGAAGGTGAGGAAGAATCATTCTGCCTGATTTTAAGACTTACTGTATTAACTGTGGTATCAAGATGATGTAATATTGGCAGAGGAATAGAAACATAGACTGGAAAACAGAACAGGGAACCTAGAAATGGACTCGTGCAAGTATAGTGAATTGATTTTTGACAGAGGTGCAAAGAAATTTAATGGAAGAAGGATGATCTTTTCTACAGTCAGTACTAGAGCAATTGTGGACATCCACAGCAGCCCCCCACCATCTCAACCTAATATTCCTTATACAAAAATTAAAGTGGATCATAGACTTCAATGTAAAGTATAAAACTTTTAGAAGAAACAGGAGAGAATTCAGGACCTAAGGCTAGAGGAAGAGTTCTTAATGTGACACCAAAAGCACTGTCCATGAAAGAAAAAAATCAGGAAATTGGACTAAACCAGAATTAAAAGCTTTTGCTCTGCTAAAGACCCTGTTAGGGAATTGAGGTTGAAAAGACAAGGACAGACTGGGAGAAAATACTTATAAGCCACAAAGAACTCAGACCTAGAAAATAAAAAGATCTCTCAAAATTCAACAGTAAAAGACTAACGAGTAAAACAAAAAAAGTCCAATTAGGAAATGGCCAAAAGATTATGAACACAGATGTCAGGTAAGCATATAAGCATATTAAAAACATCATTAACCATTACGGAAATGAAAATTAAAACAATGGTGGTGAGAGTGAGAGATCACTACACACCCACTGAACAGATAAAATAATGAAGCCACAATACTCTAAGAATGTAGAGAAACTGGATCTCATATAAAGCTAGTGAGAATGTAAAATGTGTAGCCACTTTGGAAAATAGCTTGGCAGTTTCTTAAACTAAACATACCTTATACAACCCAGCCATTGCACTCCTGGGCATTTATCCTAGAGAATTGCAACATTATGTCCATACAGAAATGTGTGTGTGAAGGTGCATAGCAATTTTATTTGTAATAGCTCCAAATTGGAAACAGCCAAAATGTCCTTCAACAGGTGAGTGGTTAACAAACTAGTATATTCATACCATGGCATACTACTCAGCAATAAAAAGAAATGACCTATTGATAACATGCAACAAGTTGGATAGATCTCAGAAGACTCATGCTGAGTCAAAAAATCCAATCTCAAAGGTTACATATTATATGATTCCATTTTTACAGCATTCTTGAAATGATAAAATTATAAAGAACAGACTAATGCGTTAGGGATGGGGTTGGTGGGGAGTTATGACTGTGAAGGGATTGCACAGAGGATCTTTGTGGTAATGGAACAGGACTGTCTGTATCTTGATTGTGGTAGTGGTTACACAGTCTTCACGTGTGATAAAATAGCATAGAACTGTACACACCACACAAATCTGTGCCCATAAAACGAGAAATTGGATTACAGTCTGGATTATACCAGCATCTTTCCAGGTTTCTGAATTTGATGGCTTCTTGATTTGGGTACTGGGTAAGGGTACTGTGCTAGGCAGTGGGAATACATAATGAACATAACAGGGTCTCAGGCTACACAGAGGTTAACCCTAACAGAAGGCCACAGATGGCTGGAGGTCTGGGCACTGCTGCTGCCCCAATTTCTGAGTGGATCAAAATCTTATCATAATGGTAGCCTTCTAGGAGAGAACCCCCACTGTAGTCATGGCTCATCACTTGGACAGTTCACCTATAGAGTACTTACACTGGGGACTGGAAGAAGGAGCAAAAATGTACAGGGAGGGAACTTAATGTCCTGGGGAAATGTGGCACATCTTCTAGGACCATCGGTTATACTTGGAACGTGGGAAGGGAAGGTGTGATTGCTTATATATTAAAATACAGATGCATAATGAAGTAGAAATTTTAAGTTCCTATAAATTTTAAAAATAGGACTTTCCAAGGAGTTTTGTAATGGATACTTGGAATATATTAGGGTCAGTCGGTAAAAATAATCAAGAAGGATTTGTCTAGTCCAGCCATTTCATCTTATAAGAAAACTGAGACTAGTGATGTGGCTGTTATCACAGGGTGTAGTAACTAAGTTGGATGCTGATAATGTTTCTGAAGTAGCAGGTTATTCTTTTCACAACTGTGAAATCACAGCTGTGTCTGTGGTCATGTAGGTTGGTAGAGCCAGGACACACATCAGAATCTACATCTTTAGACCCCGTAGATGGTCTTTCATCTGCGCCACAGAGTTTCAGATGCCTATGCTGGAAAGTTCTGGAGGTGTCTGAGCTCTAACCTTTTTACTGAATTAGGTTACTCTCCAAGTCAATTAACATAACCTCATCTCCCGCATAGGTTTCACAATGGTTTAATAGTGATTTATCATTCTAACAAAATTCTACCGTAGTTTAACAATTTAAATATGAAAATTTTCTGGAATTCAGTGTATAAACAATGCTTGAACACTTGCCAACCTAAATTGTTATGGCGCTGTACTGGGTAGACACTAAGAAGATGGAAGTAGAAACTTTTTCTGAGTTGAATTTAGGAGGTGTGACTAATAAATCAGTACAGATTTTCTTAACTTTCTGAACCTAACTTGCAGGCTGTTTCTCTACCCTTTGTTCATTGGGCTCAAGCTCCATTATTTGTGTCCCTCAGACATGTTGGGCACATACCCACCTTAAGGCATTAACTCTGCTCTGTGCTTGGAACACTCTTAACCAAAATATCCATATGATTGACCTCCTCCAAGTCTTTGCTAAAATGTCACTGTCTTAATGAGGCCAACCTTCCCCCCTATTTAGAATTGTAACCTATCCTGCTCCTACTCCCCAGCATGATGTTCCCCTTCACTTTGCATTTTCCCCCCATAGCATTTGTGCTGTATAACATATCATTTACTTAGTTGTTTTGGCTGTTATTTCCTTTTCTGAGAAGGTGAGCTCCACAAGAGTATGGATGGGTCCTGAGTGCCGAGAGCTGTGCCTGGAATGCGGAAGGATTTACTAAATACTTGGTCTGTATTGTTTCTGTGGTGTCCCATGGACTTTTGGATGTAAGGAAAGTACTTTCTGCCAACTCCCTCTACTCTCCATGCTCTCTCTCTTCTTGAAGAGGCAATTATGAGTTTCAAGGAGACGGTTGAGGTGTTGACTGATAATATTAAACTAAAGTTTCGTATGTCTTATTTTATACACACTATTAAAGAGGAAGGATATCTGTGTTCCAGAGTATATTAATGTATTGTACACATTTTTAAAGGATACTTCTCAGGCATTCTTTCCATTGCAGAGACGTTTAGGGGTAGATTAAAGACCTGTTTTTAGATTTGGAGATGTGTGGAAGTCAAATTTAATCAATGACCTTGCCCTATCGAGCGTAGAAACTTGAAATCTTGATAGTTTGAATGAGTTGGAAGTCTCAGACAGTTACCCTATTGTTTCAAAAAGATGGGACCTACTGGAACAACATGTATTTATTTACTTGGTTGGCAAGTTGGTGGTGGTGTGCACTGGGATGTGTTTCATTGTAACTCTCTTTGCTCCTGCCGCTGTTTGGCTCTGTACTCATCGTCTCTTGATTAAATTGTTAGTGCATCAGTGTGTTAACTTGTCTTCTTGTTCCAGTCTATCCTCTAGAGTGCTCGTCGTTATTTTCTTGAAATCAAATGTGCTTGTGTCAGTCCTTTAAAGAGCTTTATTAAGGTAACCTGTGCCTGGAGTGCAGCACACAAGACCCTTCAGAGTCTGGCCTTAACATGTTTTGGGATCTCTTTTGGCTACCCAGTTCTTCAGCCTTTTTGAATTTGCCAGTCCATGATACACCATACCTTTTTATTCCTTTTGTGTGTGTGTGCTCCTTCTTCCTCTATGTAGCAAAGCCTGCTCATCTCACTTGGCTTCCTTAGGCATCAGTTGGTCAGCTTTCTTCACACAACACAGTGCAATTAAGATAGTGGTAGGAATTACTACTTAATAGAATTTTTTTCTTTTAAAAAGCTTTAAACAAATTATTGTTATCTTTATGTCGCTGTTGCCTGGCTCCTAAAATATATTTGTTGAATGAAAATTGCATAAAAGTTGTTGAGGGTATTAAATGTGAAGAACAGAACTTCATGGTGAGGGTTCCCTTAAACGGGCTATTTAGAGAAAGTCATTCATAGGCTGGATCTTCATGGAAGTGAGATTTGTGTGACAGAGATGAGACAGAAATCGTACCTGATGTGAAGAACAGTGAAAGGCGATGGAGGAAGAACTTAGGGTGTGTGAAAAGGGTGGTAAAGGAGCCAACTTGGACGTTTCAGAGATAATGTAGTGTGGGAATTATGTAGTCCCTCAAGTTACAGACCTAGTTTGAATCTCCTCTTGTGCTCCTCTAGTGTGTGTAGTTATGACTTGACTCCCTGAGTGTCAGTAAAATGAGCATGATAATGTCAACTTCATAGGGTTGTGAGGACTGAGAGAAGTAATGCGGTAAGATGTGTCATACAATAACTGACACATATAGGCACTAAATCCTATATAGCGGTCCTAGTTGGTTATGTTGTCAGTAAAGGAACTATTCATCAAATTGAGTTTTATTTTCAGAGGAAACAATTGAAATGTTAAACTCTTGTATGTGTTTCTTCATTAGCGCTTATGATGACTTGGATTTTAGTTCTAGCTTTTTTTTTGGCTCATTGCTTGATTCATGAGAGAAAATTATATTTTTGTCTCAGGTATTTAACTTATAGAGTCGAAGATGGTTGACATGTCTATAAAATGTTTATTAATTTTTGAGAGAGAGAGAGAGTGCAAGCAGGGGAGGGACAGAGAGAGAGGGAGACAGAATCCAAAGAAGCTCAAGGCTCTGAGCTGTCAGCACAGAGCCCAATTCAGCACTCGAACATACAGATGGCGAGATCATGACCTGAGCCAAAGTCAGACACTTAACGGCTCAGCCACCCAGGTGCCCTGAAGTGCTTTGCATTCTTGCAGGGAGGTAACATATGAATATAGACATCAGTATTTGAAAACTTAACAGTTTCCTCCTGGTTGAGAACAGGAGAATCAATGGGGAACATCTTTCAATGCTGTACTTACTAATGGAGACATGGTCTTCTTGCCCAGTTGATGATAGTGATTGTTTATCTCTACCTTGGTGTAACCTAGGGAGGATAGTTATGATGGATGTAAATCCATTTTCCTGTTTGACCTGGAAGACTTTCCAACTTTCCAACTTTCCAAAAAAAGATCTTTTTACAATTATGATAAAAGGTGAACCAGTGAAGTGGTGTTTAAAAAAAAAAAAAGGCTTATTATGACATTAGTGAAAGAGGAAGCTAATCTGTATTGTCAGCTCAGGCCACAGCTAGAGCGTCATTTCTTGACAGATGAAACCATTTCTCGGAAAACATACTGTTTGAGGGTGGGAGGTGAAGGGAATCTTCATCAGATGTTTGCTTAATTTTTATCCAGTTTACAAGCTGCAATTCTATTGGATATTGCATTTCTTTATTCTCTTGGTGACAAGAATTAAGAGCAGATGATGCCCCCATTAAAAAAAAAAAAAAAGGATATGTTCTTGATAGTTCAGCTTTTGGTGTTATTAGATGTTGAGAAATAAGATTTCCTATGAAGCATGGTTTGATTGCTTGTTGGTATCTCTTGCAATGTACTTTGAACTGTCTTCATTTTTCTCCCTTTGCTGAATTTTTTAAAAAATAAGAAAGAGGGAGATAACCATATATTTACCTAGAATGATGATAATAATACTGTGGGCTTTAGGGCTTATTACTTAGAGCCCAGGTGTTAGAGGACTCCGTCTATTTGATAATTGCATTTCAGAGGTTTCTGGGCAGAATAAACTCTAGGAGAGGAGAAAGCACTTAACTTTCTGGTGTTTTTGTTTTTGCATTTTTGTACTAATTCAGAAGTCCGAAGTTTGGTTTGGAATGAACACTTGACAGATTTGGGGCTGACTGATAATAACAGGGCAGAGAAAGGGGACATTTGACTCCCAGGTTGTGAGGGGACCTGTGTCCACTCTCACAGATATTTTAAACCATACATGAAGTGATTCTGAGTTGGGGAAGAGGCATTGCCTGTTATAATTGTTACAGAAATCATAAAGTCACAATTTCTCATAAAAAGGCTGTGATAGTTTCACTTCCTGAAATGTTCTGTATAGTTACTATCTTTGTAGATAGTTTTAACATGATGTTTTATTTAACACTAGAAACTGTCTTGCTTTTGTTTCCTTTGAAATCAAAAAGTTAAATACACTTTAAAGTTTTATTAATCTCCTTAATAGAAAAGAAGAATTAAAATAAATTTCTATGGCACAAAAACAGACACATAGACCAATGGAATAGAATAGAAACCCCAGAACTAGACCCACAAACGTATGGCCAACTAACCTTTGACAAAGCAGGAAAGAACATCCAATGGAAAAAAGACAGTCTCTTTAACAAATGGTGCAGGGAGAACTGGACAGCAACATGCAGAAGATTGAAACTAGACCACTTTCTCACACCATTCACAAAAATAAACTCAAAATGGATAAAGGACCTGAATGTGAGACAGGAAACCATCAAAACCCTAGAGGAGAAAGCAGGAAAAGACCTCTCTGACCTCAGCCGTAGCAATCTCTTACTTGACACATCCCCAAAGGCAAGGGAAATTAAAAGCAAAAATGAACTACTGGGACCTTATGAAGATAAAAAGCTTCTGCACAGCAAAGAAAACAACCAACAAAACTAAAAGGCAACCAACGGAATGGGAAAAGATATTTGCAAATGACATATCGGACAAAGGGCTAGTATCCAAAATCTATAAAGAGCTCACCAAACTCCACACCCGAATAACAAATAATCCAGTGAAGAAATGGGCAGAAAACATGAATAGACACTTCTCTAAAGAAGACATCCGGATGGCCAACAGGCACATGAAAAGACGCTCAACGTTGCTCCTTATCAGGGAAATACAAATCAAAACCACACTCAGATATCACCTCACGCCAGTCAGAGTGGCCAAAATGAACAAATCAGGAGACTATAGATGCTGGAGAGGATGTGGAGAAACGGGAACCCTCTTGCATTGTTGGTGGGAATGCAAATTGGTGCAACCACTCTGGAAAACAGTGTGGAGGTTCCTCAAAAAATTAAAAATAGACCTACCCTATGACCCAGCAGTAGCACTGCTAGGAATTTACCCAAGGGATACAGGAGTACTGATGCATAGGGGCACTTGTACCCCAATGTTTATAGCAGCACTCTCAACAATGGCCAAATTATGGAAAGAGCCTAAATGTCCATCAACTGATGAATGGATAAAGAAATTGTGGTTTATATACACAATGGAGTACTACGTGGCAATGAGAAAGAATGAAATCTGGCCCTTTGTAGCAACGTGGATGGAACTGGAGAGTGTGATGCTAAGTGAAATAAGCCATACAGAGAAAGACAGATACCATATGTGTTCACTCTTATGTGGATCCTGAGAAACTTAACAGAAACCCATGGGGGAGGGGAAGGAAAAAAAAAAAAAAAAGAGGTTAGAGTGGAAGAGAGCCAAAGCATAAGAGACTCTTAAAAACTGAGAACAAACTGAGGGTTGATGGGGGTTGGGAGGGAGGGGAGGGTGAGTGATGGGTATTGAGGAGGGCACCTTTTGGGATGAGCACTGGGTGTTGTATGGAAACCAGTTTGACAATAAACTTCATATACATAAATAAATAAATAAATAAATAAATAAATAAATAAATAAATTTCTAATAATGTAGGTGAATTTGTGAGTTTTGTTTGTAATTAGTCCTGAGGAGAAAATATAGGTTCAGGGAACATTTGTAGCCACTTCTAAATAGCTATAGAGTTTTCCTTAAGGATTACCTTTCTTTTTTAGTCTTAATCTAGAAAAATTAAAAACTTTTTTTCCTGAGAAAATTCAGTGTTCTTTTGCTTTTGTTGATTATATAAATAAATGTTAGAGGGAAGTAGGGCCACTGTTTGGGGCCAGATTGTGCAGGACACTGGGTGTCCTTCAGGTAACACCTATTGGTTAGACCCCAGGGCTCCAGGGAATGTATCTGTGCTTTTACCCTTGTGTGATTCAGTGTTTTCCATGTATTGGAATGACAGCTGGTATAGATTTTGAAGCTGAAGGGAAAATAACTGAATTCTAGTTCAAGGTTCTGAGGGGAGGATGGCAGAACTCTTAAAAACAATCTGCCAGAGGTCTTTCTCTGGGCTTATTTCCTCCATAACTGTGGAAGGGTCCCAGAAGGCAACCTGCAAGATAACTGAATTCCTGGAGGTTCCTGGGAAGGAATCTTCCCAGTTGTTATGGATTCTTGCTTCTGTTGGCCAAATTGCTTTTTTCACTTGTGCAATAGATATGATTAACCTTTAGGGTTTGTGTTTTCTGTGATTACAACATGAGGAAATACATTCCTTTGGTATTATATTTTAGTGGAATGTGAATTTTAGGGATTGTGTAGCATTCTAAAAGCATACATCTCCTGATACATGCTATACAGGAGATGTATGGTCTTTATTTTGCTAATTAGATAGCTGACCTTTTTACCATCTCACATAATTTAACAGTTAAAGGGTGATTAAGCTGTTAAAAAAAAAAGTGTTTAAAAAAAAAAGTGCTTGCTGACATCATCTTTCCGAGAACACTAGTATAAGTGATTTACTATAACAAGATCTTAGTTTTTCCTGTTGGCAAATGACATGTAATATTTACAGAGGTCTTGGGTTCAGTCCAGGAGAAACAGTTCAGATAAATTGATGTGTGAAACTGTAGCTATTTAACATTTTCTTTCGTATGGAGATCATGTGAACAGTTTTTTTAGTTTAAAAGTGGGGAGAAAAAGGACATTTAGTATAGATTTCCTTCAGGGGAGCAGCTTAAATTGAATGTATTCTCCAGAGTTAAACATCAAACATCTGTTCAGTTTATAATTCAGTTATATTCTTCTAACAGTTGTATGTTTAGGATACTAAGCCAGTGTTAATTCTGTTGTATGTACATGCCTTCTGTCCCTGAGAAACCTTCTCCGTTTCCATCAAAATGCTACAAGGTTGGGGTGCCTGGGTGGCTCTGTCCATGAAGCGTCCAACGTTTAATGTTAAGCGTCCGACTTCATTGGCTCAGGTCATGATCTCACTGTTGGTGATTTCAAGCCCCGCTTTGGGCTCCCTGCTGTCAGCACAGAGCCCTCTTAGGATCTTTGTCTCCCTCTCTCTCTGCCCCATTCTGCCTCCTCTCAAAAATAAATAAACATTAAAGAAATGATACAAAGTAAAGTTTTGTAGTCCACATTTTTAAATCAGCATAATTTCTAAATCTGTGAGATTTTTACTCCCCCCCACCAAAGCATGATTTTTAAGGGCTCCATTAAAGTAGTGCATCTTTCATATATACTGTAATTTACCTGTTATTAGGCATTTTGGAAATTTGTTATTTCCCCTTTTGTGTGTGTGTGTGTGTGTTACTGTTAGACTGTGCTTATCTCTGGGTATATCCATTGGTTTCATTCACAGAAACAGAAACCTTGGATTTGTAAGAGTTTATACCTATAAACCAGACATCTGAAAGTTCTTGTATAGTCTCATCTAGTGCTTACTAAGGGTCTAGCCATGGCCTGGACAGCACTTCAAAAAGGTTTTGGAAAAATAAACTTTACAAAAATTTTTAATTAAAAAAGAAATTATCTCTTCAATTTAATTTTTATATTTTGATTAATAGTGAGATTAATTTTTTTTTCATATTTATTAGTCTCTTGTGTATTGTCCTTGTTCATCTTTTAAAATGGGGTCTCTGTCATTTTCTTATTGATTTGTAAGTACTCTTTGTATCTTAATCCTTCTTTGGTTGTATATGTTGTAAATACATTTCCTTAATTTTGAGGCCTGCTTTTTCTTTTTTTAATTGAAGTATAGTGGACATACGATATTATACTAGCTTCAGGTGTACAATATAGTGATTCAGCATTTATATGTTTATATATAAATTTTATATGCATTATAAAATGCTCACCACAATCAGTGTAATTACCATTTGTCACCAGAGAAAGTTTTTACAATATTATTGGCTGTATTCCCTATGCTGTACCTTTCATCCCTGTGACTGACTTACTTTATAACTGGAAGTTTGTAACTCTTAATCCCCGTCATCTGTTTCACTCATCTTCCCACCCTCCTTTCTCTGACAACCACCAGTTTGTTCTCAGTATTTATTCATTTTATTTATTTTATTATTTTGAATTTTTGAATTTTGAATTTTTTTTTTTTTTTTTAGAGAGGGAGGGAGAAAAGGGGGAGAGGGAAGGAGAAAATCTTAAGCAGGCTCCATACGCAGGGTGGAGCCCGACACAGGGCTTGATCCCATGACTTGAGCTGAAATCAACAGTCAGATGATAAACCAACTGAGCCACCTGTGTGCCCCTGTTCTCTGTATTTATGAGTCTGTTTCTATTTTTTTTAATTTGTTAATTTTTTAGATTCCATGTATAAGTGATGTCATACAGTCTTCCTTTTTTTTTTTTTTTTTTTGCCTGACTTATTTCAATTAGTGTAATACCCTCTAGGTCGTCCATATTGTTGTAGATGGTGAAATTTTTACTTTTAAAAGCTAGAAATATGTCTAAACTAGATATGTTTATTGTGCTATAACACAGTCTAAGTAATGAGGCGTCTTTAGTTGTCTTGTAAAGAATTAGAATATTCTGGAGCGCCTGACTGGCTCAGTCAGTACAGCATGTGTCTCAATCTCAGGGTCATGAGTCTGAGCCCCATGTTGGGCATGGGGCCTACTGAAAAAAAATTAGAATATTCTCTCTGTATTTAAATATTTTTAGCACTTAATTTAAATATAGTTAAATACTAAAAATTATGTAAATATAGTTGAATGCAGATCTATTGAGGAATGAAGCAAATGTAGTTACCATGGAAATCAAGTCTCCTCTATTTGAGGCCAGTTGCGGTTTTTTTGGCATTTTTGTTGTTGTTTTTTTTTTTTTTTTTTTTTTTTTTTTTTTTTTTTTTTTTTTTTTTTGTAGGTAGACCTATCAGTTCTTAGACCCCAAGACTCTAAATGATTCTTTTACTTTTAGGAAGGTAGGTGCTTTATTCCTTTCACCATATTTTACTCTTTGGTCAGTTTTTCTAGTTACAATAGCTAATCAAGTACAAACAAAAGCATTTCCAATACCACAGTAACAAACAAAAAGATTTCATTTTTATACTTCCTTCCAAAAAAAGGAATAATTTAGGACTTGATTCAACTCTTTTGTGGTGCTGTTATTTTTCTTTGCTTTGTTTCTTCTATCATTTTATTAATAATACCTAGAACATTAATATCAATAAAAATGAGAAGTTTGAAATGACAATTATGGTTTGTCATTCTCTATTTCAGATGATCACAGTCGTGTTAAACTGCAAAATGCTGAAAATGATTATATTAATGCCAGTTTAGTTGACATAGAAGAGGCGAAAAGGAGTTACATCTTAACACAGGCAAGTGATGTGGTGTTGAGCAGATGCCTGGCAATGCAGTTATTGTGGTTGGTATGCTTTGAAACATAGCTAAAAGTATGTCTTTACTTCTTTTGGAAATGAGATGCTGTTTGTTTTTTCTGTTGTTACATAGTAGAGTGTAGACATTTTAATGTTTTGCAGGTTTGTATGTGAACATGAAAGTAATTTTTAATGTTGCACATTCCAAGAAGGAAAATGTTTTAATGAAATGATTTAGGCCAATTCTTTTCAGGCAAATTATCTTCCTTGCTTTATATTGATACAAAGCGTTTGTTAATGCTTTGTTAAGTTCTCTTCACATAACTTGTATCATAACCAGAGGCCCTTTGAAAGCCCTTCTTGACCCACTTCTCTGACATACAGTTTCAGAGAGTTTGAACATGCCTTTGATAGGTATCTGCCCTTTGTTTGGAGTGAGGGTGGTAAGACCAGGTGCCCAGAATACTGGCTTGGAAGCCAGAGAACGTAACGGTTCCCTTTGGCATTCTGCCCGATTGCTTCTTGGCACATTGACCACACCCATATTCTAGCACTACTACTCTTCCATTCTTAGATAATAAAAATTATTTTGGTTTATCTACACCAGCTTCCCTTTATCAAAGGACAGAGACTTAATGAACAATACTGCTATATCCCCCAGTTACTGATTTTTAAATTTTAAGTATAAGCTGTATGTTCATAATATTTGAGGTTTTTAAAAATGTAGATCAGAATAACCTATTATTGAAAGAGAAAATGGGTGGCTTGGTGGCTCATTCAGTTAAGTGTCTGACTCTTGATTTCGGCTCAGGTCATGATCTCATGGTTTATGAGAGCAAGCCCTGCATTGGGCTCTGTCCTGACAGTGCAGAGCCTGCTTGGGATTCTCTCGTCTTTTCTCTCTGTCACTCCTCTGATTACCCCTCCTAAAAGTAAATAAACATTAAAAACAAAACAGAGAAAACAGTTTCATATAGTAAAAAGATTAGACTATTTCTAGTTGGCAGGAAATGAAAATAATTTTACTTAAAGTAAAATGCTCCTGTATGTCAAAAAAGAGAAAGAGAAACAATCTAAGTTAAAAAAAAAAAAAAAAAAAACTGGCAAAGAACATAAATTCATAGTTCAAAGAAAAATATAAAGGTAGACAATATACATATGAAAAGATACTCAATTTTTCTAGTCATGAGGGAATATACATTTAATAACCACTTTTCACCAGTCAGAACAGCAGAGATTTAAAAGTTTATAATACTCAGTGGTTACATATGTATAGACATAAAGATACATGTGAGGGTGTTTATTGAAACTTAATTTTAATAGTACCGGACCAGAAAGAATAGGACAGAAATAATTTGTGAGGGACTGGCTAAATAAATTATACATATACCATTAATATTGGTTATTTCTAAGAATTAGGAATACATAGAGTTTAATTTGTCATTTCCTGCCTTTTTGTAATATTTGGCATTTTTTATGAGCATTCGTGACATTTTTAATTAATTTTTTTTAACATTTATTATTTTTATTTATTTATTTATTTTTTTTTTTTCAACTTTTTAAATTTATTTTTGGGACAGAGAGAGACAGAGCATGAACGGGGGAGGGGCAGAGAGAGAGGGAGACACAGAATCGGAAACAGGCTCCAGGCTCCGAGCCATCAGCCCAGAGCCTGACGCGGGGCTCGAACTCACGGACCGCGAGATCGTGACCTGGCTGAAGTCGGACGCTTAACCGACTGCGCCACCCAGGCGCCCCTAACATTTATTATTGACAGACAGAGAGACACAGAGCGTGAGCAGGGGAGGGGCAGAAAGAGGGGGAGACACAGAATCTGAAGCAGGCTCCAGGCTCTGAGCTGTCAGCACAGAACCTGAAATGGGGCTTGAACTCACAAGCCACAAGATCATGACCGGAGCCGAAGTTGGATGCCCAACCGACTGAGCCACCCAGGCACACCCCGCATTCATGACATTTTTGATAAACTCATTTTTAGAATTTGTTTATTTTCTATTTGAAAAAGCTATAATGTTCAGAAATAGAAAAGAATAATTACTCTAGATCCCTTATCACAACCCTCTCTTTCTCTTTCTCCCTTTCTCCCTTTCTCCCTTTCTCCCTTTCTCCCTTTCTCCCATTTTCCCAGTCTCATTTATTGGTTCTTCTTATTGTAGTCCAAATTCTGTAGGTGTTTCTCAGGATTCTGATTTAGGAGTTTTTTCCCCTTTTCAGTTTACACTCAAGGCTTCAGACTCTCTGGAACCATATGTTCAACCTTCGTATCTTAAGAGAATGTAGACTCTGGATTCATAGTATCTATGCCCAAATCCTGGTCCCACTGCTTCACTGGGTATTCATCCATCTAACAAAGATTTATTGAGTACCTACTGTGTGGTAGGCATTAAATAAAATAGACATTAAGTAAAAATGCCATTATGAACTTTACATTGTAGTGGGAGATAAGATTAATAAGAGCTAGGAATTTTGTAACATTGTTCTGTACTTTATGTTTTGTATGATTTAAGGCTCAGGCTAACTGTCTCTGGTAAATACTGTCATCACCCTGATTTTATGCATGAGGAATCATCTAAAGAGACCAGGAACATTAAACAACTTTACCAAGGTCATACGGGAAGTGAGCTGAAGCCAGAATTTGAAGCCCCATTGACACTATGGGTCATGCTCTTAATCATTCAGCTCTACTAGCATAATAAAATTGCTGTGTGACCTTGGACAAGCTACCTAACTCTCCAAGCTTGTATATGTATCTATATTATTGATATATAAATATATCTATATTATCTATGGAACGATGTTGAGCAAAATTCTTATAGTGCCTGGTACTATGGTAAGCCCTCCAGTGATTATTTGTTGTGGCATTTCTTATTACTTTTTTATTTGTAGCAGTAATAATGATAATAATTATAAAATATTAGATTATAAGTATATTTATTAAAATATTAGAATATAAACATTTATATAAATATAAAATATTATAAAGTCCATAACAATAAAGAAAATACCTGATTGTGTTTAAGCATCCTGTCCCTGTTGGACTGCTCTGCATGTCCTGACAGAGTCAGAAGGCTGTTTTCAGTTTTTTATTCTTTTCTGAATTTCCACCCTATATTTTCTAGGTCTTTACTGGATATTTTTTTAAGTTTATTTATTTTTGAGAGAGAGAGAGACAGAGCATGAGTTGGGGAGGGGCAGAGAGAGAGGAAGACATAGAATCTGAAGCAGACTCCAGGCTCTGAGCTGTCAGCACAGAGCCTGATGTGGGGCTCAAACTCAAAGACAGCAAGATCATGATCTGAGTCGAAGTCGGATGCTCAGCTGACTGAGCCACCCAGGTGCCCCTCTCTTTTTTAATCAAGCCATCTCCCTTCCTGTTTTTCTCACCTGGGCTAAAGCTGTCCTCATCATGTACTGAATCCTAATGCAATAGCTTTTTAACTTGTTTCCTTGCCACCAGTCCCTCCCATCCTAATCCATCTTTAACAATGCCACCAGAATTACTTTTGTAACATACAAATCTGATCATACCACTTCTTAAAAACTTTGGTGACTGTTTCCTGTATTCACTCTGGTTTCGTACACACTTCCATACTTCCACTTCATCCTCATTGATTGCTTTGTCTGTCCCACATTTGCCCTGAACTTGCATGTGCCTTGCCTTCTGCTTGGAATGCACCCTTACTCCCCATCCTTCCATGATGCCTCCCTGTATCAGTGCCCTCGTCATTTTTAAGGCCCTGCTGTAGCATCCTTCCTACTCCTGAAGATCTGATGGTTTACCCCTTACTCTTATGGCACTTGATATTTTTCAGTTAGTAGGACAAGGACTTCTTGCCTTTTTACTTAGTAAGCTCTTTGAAGGCTGGGAATATTTTAAAGGACAGAGAAAACTAGAGATGCTATATGTTTAATAAAACCTCAGCTGTTCTGATTGTCCTTTGTAGCTTATTATTTTTATCATCTTTTTCCTCTGAAAAAGGATTTATTTTGCAATTAATATATATATATATATAAATATATATATATACCAGTCCTTGTTTTAAATCTCCATTTTGCAGGAAAAAATTGATAGTATTGGGGCACCTGGGTGGCTCAGTTTCTTAAGTGTCTGACTCTTGGTTTTGGCTCAGGTCATGATCTCATGGTTTTGTGAGTTCAGGCCCTGCAGACGCTGTCTCTGTCTCTCAAATAAATAAACTTTAAAAAAAAAAAATACTTTAAAAAGATTGATAGTATTGCTTGTAGGTGGGAAAACTGAGCGATAAACCCACCCCCCTCCCTTTTGAGCCACCAGTGGAGTGTGTTTTGTTTTTTTGTGTGTGTATACACTAAGGAGTGACTTCTCTGGTGAATTGATAGATCCATTTCTTTAGATGAAAGAAAGGGCATTAATTTTAGTGGGGATTTTCTCATTGCTCTTTTTTATTTTTACACTTTGTTTTAGAAGTAGATCAAGTAATAGATAATGTACATTGAGGACAACAGTATCTTCGAACATTTGGTTGCAGTTTCTCAGTATTCTGAGATTTCCAACCTTTTTATAATTTAGAAGCTTAGAGTTTATTAATTCAAATAATATTTCAGAGCATCTGCTATATACTAGGGAATACAACTGCCTAAAAGATGCTTTCAGCCTTGAACCACTTGAATCGTCTTGTTTGACATGGGAAGCTGATGTTCCAGAACACCTGGCCTCCAGCCCCTGATGCTGCCTTGTCACTCTGCCCTGTGAAAGGGACGCATGCTGACTTATTAGCTGCAGTAGAACCTCATTCACTTTCACCTTTAAAATTAGTTCCAATTTGGCCATGGCCTTTTCATCTCTTATTTGCCCTTTCTTCTGCCCTATGCTACCATTAAGCAAAATGTGAAGATAATTGGAAGTGATTTGATTTTTTTCCCCCATGACAATATTGTAATATGAACCATTGCCCCTTTTAAGTCTGCTATTGAGGTTGTACATGCTGTGGTTTTTGTAGATTAGCAGCTTTGTAGTGGTTCAGGTACTTTGAGATTTCTGCTTTTTCTGGAAATCTTTTGCCAGTTAACTTGGGGTGGTTGGTTGGCTAGTGATGGCACAGATTTCTTCTTTTGTAAGACTGCCATGATCCATGACAGTCAGGGCCTCTTTTCCTAATATGAAAGCTGAAGGGGACAGAAATTTCCTTTGCAGCTAGACTGAACTAGTCAGATACTCCTGCCTGTGATTTTGACTTTGGTTTATTTATAGGTTATGCGTAAATGCTACAGCCACCTTAGTATGGCGATGCCAGCAAAGCAAGGTGATAAGGAGTGCCAGTGTCAGGAGCACTGTACCAAGCTGACTGCTTTGAGCAGAATCTTGCCTGGACGTTGGTTCCCACCAAAGCCTGGCTCTCCAGCCCTCAACACCGAAAGTCATCTGATAGCCTAAAAAATTCCTTTTCTGCCTAAGTAAATAAAAGTCCGTTTTGATCACTTACAAACAACTAGTACAGACCTGTTTTTTAAATCAAGTGGATTTAAAGTTATGATTTACTTATTATGATCCAATAAACTGTTTCAAACCAGAAACATACTTGAAGGAATTTTCTTCGAGCCTTGTTCCATCTCCTTTCTCTTACCTACTTTTTCTTGCCTGTTCTTACAGGGTCCACTTCCTAATACAGGTTGCCATTTCTGGCTCATGGTTTGGCAGCAAAAGACCAAGGCAGTTGTCATGCTAAACCGAGTTGTGGAGAAGGAATCGGTAAGTAATACTTAATATTTACAACTTGGCTTACTCCCTGTATCATTAGCTTATAAATGTTTTCATATTTGTTTTGGGATATTGATTCATTCATTAGTTTGGCTTTGAATTGCTGAAGCCTAGAGGTCAGTCTGTTTCTGACCAGAAGAACTCTAGTATAACCTTTTTCTTTCTTGCTGTAAGCATTTAGGTAGCAATTGCACACCACTACCCTCCAAGATGTAAATGTCATGAAACAAATATTGACCAGTAGTGATACATAGATCTTTGGAATCCCTAGGCTTTATTAGAATTTTTATAATTTATTGGGGCTCCTGGGTAGCTCATTCAGTTAAGTGTCTGACTCTTAATTTCAGCTCAGGTCATGATCTTACAGTTTGTGGGTTCAGGCTCCACAGCCTGCTTGGAATATTCTCTCTCTCTCTCTCTCTGTCTCTCTCTCTCTCTCTGTCTCTCTCTCTCTCTCCCTCCTTCTCTCTCTGCCCCTCACTCCCCTGCTCACACACTTTCTCAAAATAAATAAATTTTTAAAAGTTTATAATTTAGTATTATCAAAATCGTGAAAATTTTATAAAAGATTAAAGTCACAGGGTTGGTTTTTTTTTAATCTTGATAAATTTTAATTGGCTCTTAGGCCACGAGACATGTAAATTTACATGTATCAGTATGGAAGTGTATAAATTTATTAAAACTTTAGGTGCAGTCTAAACAAGTATTAATAATTAGTTAAGTCTTTAACTTTTGTAGCTTTAGGTTCCTTTTCTGTCAAAGAAGCAAATTGGAAAGTATTGTCTATAAGATCTCTTCCAGCCTTAAGATCTTGGACTGTTCTACTTCTTCAGATGCCTGATTCTTACTTTTCTTCTAAATTCATAGTTGGTGGCTTTTAATGGTGATACAAATTATTCTACTCTCTTTCTAATCTGAAATGGCACTGACATACCAGAATGTCCAGCAATGTCAGCATAGTTTTTTATGGTGGCTTTTTCATGGTTTTCAGTGTGACTTAAAAATTAAGTGATGATGACATTGTTTGAACAGTTTGAGCAGCATTGCAAACTAGATGATTTATAAGTCTCATCTCTCTTTTTGGAGTATAATTACTAAATAATAAAAGAAAAATGCCCATGGAAATTAGAAATCATATCTATAGTGCTTGGATCTAGATAATAAGATTCAGATTTAATTATTTTGGGGAAGATTATTTCATGGGTGGTATTACTTTGTGAAGAGTCCCATAATGTCTTTTTATGGTGTTAGCGGTCATTGCTGGTCAGGGCTTACTTAGTTCCTTAATTAATTAGGGGTTATGAAATAGTGGTATTTCAATTTTATCATTCCTTCTTGAATTTTTGTTGGAATACTTCTATAAAGAGAAACTTCCATTCTTGTTAGTTGACCACTCTTATATAGGAAAAGCAGTTTTCAAAATAGAGTTCATTTCCTAGTGTCCTCAACAGGTAACCAGGTAGGTTTTTTTTGGTGTGGGGCAGGCACTGGAGGGGATCAATTATTATGAACTCGTAGATTCACACATACTTGATTCATTTCACTCCATTGCAGTTATTATCCTTATTAGTATTCTAATTATCCCTCCACTGATTGGCAGAAATCTCTTCAAGTTGGGCTCTGAGGCAGAAACCTAAGAGTCAAAACCAAAGAATCTTTAATAATTTTCTTAATATCTGGAATGACTACTTGTTGAAGCTTATGTTAACCTCTTCTTCATAGAGTCAACCATGTCTCTAAGGAGCCTTGGTTTCCTTTTAATGGGCAGTGGTATTTCAAGGTGGCAGTAAAAATAGGGATGTTTGATGTTGGACTGGTCATTGTTTTTAGAGCTTTTCAGTGAAGAGAGCTAGAAAAAAATATGTTTGTGTGTTAGATAACATACTTCAAGGGTTCATACTGATACTTCTGATTCAAATTTAGAACTGTAGGGGTTGGCTTAACCCTTTCTACCTCGTATCTGTTATCTCCTTTTTTTTTTTTTTTTTTTTTTTTTTTCCAACGTTTTTAATTTATTTTTGGGACAGAGAGAGACAGAGCATGAACGGGGGAGGGGCAGAGAGAGAGGGAGACACAGAATCGGAAACAGGCTCCAGGCTCCGAGCCATCAGCCCAGAGCCTGACGCGGGGCTCAAACTCACGGACCGCGAGATCGTGACCTGGCTGAAGTTGGACGCTTAACCGACTGCGCCACCCAGGCGCCCCTGTTATCTCCTTTTTCCATACTATGAACCCTGTTCCTCAAAGACACTACGGATAAAGAATATCTTATAATGACTCTTTACCTTTGTTCCATATTACACACCAAAAATACTCATAATTAGGGTATCAACTCCAATACCAAAGTAATTACTAAAAAAGTTTAAAATTTTTTCCATCTTCTTCTATTTTTTAAGTTGTATTTTACCTACGTTTTCAGAGTATATAACATACTATAGTCTCTTTCATATCCCTTTTAAGCTCTTAGTTCTACGTGTAAATATATATTTGATATTCATTGCCAGTGTTGTTGATGTCTCTCCAGTTGTCCTGTCGATAGCTCATTCTCTAGTGGATCCTAAGGAAGGACTCATGGGCATTAGAGTTCCTGATTTCTTACCTGTCAATGACAGTTTATCTGCTGTCTCAATGCTTAAAAGTCACTTTGGCAGGATATAAAATCTTGGCTCACATTTGCTTTTCTTTGAGCAACTTAAATACATTATTACTCCATTTCCTCCTGGCATAGCAAATTACTGCCAAAGTAAATTGAACATCGTATTTTATTTCCTTTATAAGTCACATGGTTTTTTTTGTTTTTGTTTTTTTAATCTAGGTTACTCAAAGTAATTTTTTTTCTTCAAACTCCATTAATTTTACCAAAATATGTCTTTGTGTTGGTCATTCTGGTTCAGATTTTTCCAAGTGTGTAGTGTGGTCTTTCAGTATATGATTTTTAAAGAAAAATGTATTGATTATACCTGTAAGTATTTTCTGTTTGCTTGCTTTGATGTTCTTCTTTGGGTCCTCCAATTACGCATGTTAGGTTTTCTTTGCTTATTTTCATATTTGTCACTTTCTCTCAAATCCTATGTCTCTTTCTTCATTTCTTTTTTATTTCAGAAATGTCCTCCTTTCCTCATCTTTTTTTTTTTTTTTTTTTTTTTTTTAACATTTATTTATTTTTGAGACAGAGAGAGACAGAGCATGAACGGGGGAGGGCAGAGAGAGAGGGAGACACAGAATCGGAGGCAGGCTCCAGGCTCTGAGCCATCAGCCCAGAGCCCGACGCGGGGCTCGAACTCACGGACTCATGGACCGCGAGATCTTGACCTGAGCTGAAGTCGGACGCTTAACCGACTGAGCCACCCAGGTGCCCCCTTTCCTCATCTTTTTCTCCAAAGACAATATCTGCAGCATTTATTCACACCTCTTTGCCTTTCAATTTAGTCTTCATTTCAGAATTGATATGTTCTTTGATTCCTAATTTTTTTTTTATGTCTCCTGTCACATCATTTCTGAGTTGTTCTCATTCTCATTTACTCTCTTTTCACTTCTTGTATCATATTTAAAATGTCTTTTAGCACCTTTGGAAGTACCAGCTCATAGTATTCATTTGTTTGGAGGTATTGTTACTGTTTGTGATTTGTAGTCGTTTGTGATCTGGACAGGGAGAAGTGGCCCTATTTTATAAGGTTGTTTTTCTGGTGCATTCTTCCTAATGAAGTGGCTCTTTATCTCACCTTGCCTCAGTCTGGTGCCCTCATAATTTGGCTTTGGGGGAGATGCTTTTATTGTCACAAATAGGAATTCCATATCAGTAGTTCTGCCACAATGTAACAACTCTAGGTAGAGGGAGCTTATCTTCTGATTTGCTTCTCTGACTTAATTTTAGTAAGTAAATATACAATGTTATTTCCAGAATAAGTAGTATTTAGTAGCAGATTCATGGGTATTTTTAGAAAATACTTGTAAAATAAAGCCTTTTCAATACTGTTTGAAAAAAGATTCTTACAAGAGGTTGATACTTTTAGAAATGTGAAGTGAATACCAATATGATGTTAAACTGTAGATTACCATGCTTTAGAAGTGACGGATTCATTTTTATTTTATGAACATACCTACCTGTTTATGGCTTTTTTAGTATAAGTTACAGGAACATTGTGCAAACCTGCTTTTATAAAAATGTCAATCTTCTTAAAATACATTAAGCATCAAACATAGTGTAATTGTTCATAGATTTGGGTACTTGAAAAAAATATAGCATGAATGTGTGTGGTTTGTCTTCCTTTCCCAGCTTTTTATGATTTCATCATGTCTATGAACTAATATATACATATTCTTAAATTTAGGTTAAATGTGCACAGTACTGGCCAACAAAAGATGACCGAGAGATGCTATTTAAAGAAACAGGATTCAGTGTGAAGTTCTTGTCAGAAGATGTGAAGTCATATTATACAGTACATCTACTGCAGTTAGAAAATATCAATGTAAGACTTTTCATCCCAAAAGATTGGACCTTATGTGTTGATTTTCTGAATTATTCTTTGTCATTAGATTTGAAGCTTGGGGCTGCACATATATTTCGATATTGTCTATAATACTATATAATCATAATCGTTATGTTTCATATTTATGGTAGCTCTCTGAGGACTCTTGAGAAAACCTAGAAGTTAAGAATTTTAAAGTTCAGCTTGATATATGAGGATTGAAGATAATTTATTAAAATTTCTTGGGGATTGAGAGGGAGAGAGCTTTAGAATGAGGCCACCCTGGATTCAAATCCCAGCTCTGCTGTTGAGTTTAAATGTCCTTGGGACCTGTTTCTCAACTTCCCTCATCTGTAAAGTGGAGATTGTAATAGCTCCCTTTCAGGGCTGTTTTGGCAATCAAATGAAGCGGTGTATGCAAAGCACCTGATGCAGAATAGGTGCCCAGTAAACACCATGGCACTTGGTACTTACAAGAGTAGCAGGCTATTCAAGAAAATAACTTACTGGAATGTTGTTCATTCGAATGATTCACCACAGAGAAATTTGAGGGAAATGGTGAAATAAGTTTAGCATATGGTCTCAAGAACATTTATTTGGATCTTTTCCAGAAATATAAGAATTGTTCCTTATTTTTTGGTTGAGATATGTGTACATGGTGGATTGTGAACCTGCTGCTGTTAAGCTGGGGATCAGGACGTTTCTCCCCCCTTTTACCATCTACCTGTCTTGTGTTGTAATTGGGATAACTGGAAAATATGAAATGAGAGTGATTCTGAGATGCTCTTAGGAGCTAGGGAAACTAGAAAATAGGAAAATGCTGCCAAAAAATAATTTCAGGAATACATCTGTTTCAGTTAACCATTAACTGAATTAAGTGATTAATATGTGATCATTGTCCAAAAAAAGCTTTATAGAGAAGGGATATATAAAGTGCACACGTGCATGCACACACGCGCGTGCACACACACACCACAAATACACGCACTTTTAGTTATGTAGAAATACTTTGTATAGTTGATCTCTTGGAACCCCTCTGTTTTTTGCTGCCCACTCTAAGCACAGGTGCACACAGTGTGCTTAGGGCCCACTCCCAACTGCCCATGACATCCATAACTAAGCTTTTCATGTGATCTCTTAGGTTATCTAAGAAGTCTCAGGGTTGGGAATTACAAGGCTTAGATTTATTTATAAATTTCCCTTACTGTAGTTATTTTGCACCAGCTATTCCATTTACGTATGTCTTAAGTTGCCCTGAGATACATCAATAACTGTTTGTGCAGTGCTTATTCCCAGAAACAGAACTGCTTTTCCATAAACTTCTCATAGTTCTCTGAATCATCTTCTCTTGGTATTTATCCCAAGTACCTCATCTGCTTTGGCATTAAAATTAATTTGGATGGAGAGGGTCATAGATATTTTTCCCTGTTTCTGAAACCTATCCTAATTAAGAGTTGATTAACATGATAAAATAGAATGACTTTTGTATTTTATCATTTTGCAAAGCACTTTTACATATATATCACTTGACCCATATTCTTCCTATGATTTGATAGAGTAAATATTCTTAATATCTCTGTATTTCATGTATTTTTTAAAAACGTAAAATCCATTAGGTTATAGGATTTTTTTCCATAAATAGATTACTCAGCTAATAAGTGACAGGCTCTAGAACTCAAATCCAAATCTCCTGACTTGTAATGATATGGGGCTAAGTCTTTTGAAAAAAGTATGAATTGTCAAAGTAAAGGAAAACACTTGGTTTTGAAGCATCTTTCTGGATTTGAGGCCCGCATGTGAACTGGCCAACCATTGGCCAAAACTGTGTTTTAGTTGCTAGCAACTGTGAGATTTCTTATTGGCCTGGTTCAGAGTCCACCATAATTAATAGCAATATTATGTTTACATTCTACTTTACAATCTTTAGTAAGAGCTAGGAATGTTAGAAGAATAAAGTAGCATTTCAGTGAGAAGCAGAATTGCATTTAACTAGGTACTTCAGTTCTGGAACCAGATGGTCTGAGTTTAAATTCCAACTCTGCCAATCCTGGCTGTATGATTGGTCCCACTATTTACCCTCTATGCCTCAGTTTCTCATCTACAGAATGAGGATAAGGACGCACGTACCTCAGGGTTGCTGTAAGGGTCAAGTGAATTAATGCTGTTAATAGGCCTAAGACTCCATGCAAGAGTCATAATTATTAGCTTTAGTTGTGTGTATCTGTTTCTTTTGTAATATTATTGAGTTGGGAAGGACTGCAGGAGCAAGGGCAGTTGACCAGAACAAGTTGAGGGAGACAAATACCAAAAGAGAGAGAAAGGTGATAGTGCAGTAGGTGAGTGGTCACCCACCTCACCCTGAGCTGCAGAGAACCAGTTTGCTTCTAAAGGAGTCTGACTTGTATGTATTAACAGGTCTGAGGCCAGGGCTATTGTCTGTGCAGACCCTGCTTTTTTAGAGGCCTCTGGTCTAAGAGAGCAGTAAAGCTGCACGCCAGTGACACTTCCCAGTGGCTTCATCAGAGCTGAGTCTGAACTTTTGCCCCTGAATGAAGAGATTCCACCTTTGCTTTTAAAGTGGCCCTGTGGCTTAAGCTACGGAGGAGCTTTTGCAGGGCTTTTATTTTATTTTATTTTTTTTTTTTTATTTATTTTTGGGACAGAGAGAGACAGAGCACGAACGGGGGAGGAGCAGAGAGAGAGGGAGACACAGAATCGGAAACAGGCTCCAGGCTCCGAGCCATCAGCTCAGAGCCTGACACGGGGCTCGAACTCACGGACCGCGAGATCGTGACCTGGCTGAAGTCGGACGCTCAACCGACTGCGCCACCCAGGCGCCCCATAGGGCTTTTAAAATATAAGGTCATCTAGAGTGCTTATTTGTCTTTCAGGATTTTCTTTTCAGTAGCCCTTCACTATTTTCCATAATATTTTTGGCCAGCTTTATGTTTATCAAGTTCCAGGAATACTATTGTAATGCTGGCTGCCTTCTATTTCTCTGTCCCTGTAGAGTTGCCCAAAACAGGATGAGTGCCTAATTATTGTGATGCTCAGCTGGGATTTGATTCAGAATAGTTTAAACAATTTATCCCACCTGGAATGTTATCTTCTCTTCTCTGCCTATTTATATCCTGCACATCCTTCAGTACCACCTTGTGGCCCATTCCTTACTTAGGTCTTTCTCAACTTATCTCTGACACATTCATTCCTGACAGCTATGATGATCTTACACTTCTCTCCATAATTTAAATTTTACCATCTTATAGTATAGGTATTTACTTTGACTCCATAACAAGGTTCTCAGCTCCCTATGGATAGTCCTTACCTGTTAACTTTGTGCTCCCCTCTGCCATTGCACTGAGTATGTGGTATTCTAAAACACAGTCATGATCCTTCCACCTTGCTCTTAAAAAATCCTTCTGTTGCAGGGGTGCTTAGGTGGCTTAATCAGTTATGCGTCTGACTTCGTCTCAGGTCAGGATCTCCTAGTTCGTGGGTTCAAGCCCCGCATTGGGCTCTGTGCTGATAATTCAGAGCCTGGAGCCTGCTTCATATTCTGTGTCTCCCTCCGTCTCTCTGCCCCTCCCCTGTTCACACCCTGTCTCTCAGAAATGAATAAACGTTAAAAAAAAAAAAAATTTAAAAATCCTTCTGTGGACAATGCAGAAGTCCAGGGCCCAGCACAGCCTGGTCCTTCCTACTTGTCCACCTCCATCTCCTTCAGGTACTCAGGGTTTGTTCTCAAACAGGTTGTTGGTTGGGGGCCCGCACCTCTGTGTATTGCTTTTCTCTCTGCTTAGAATGCAAGTCCCATGCCTACCTGTTTCTGTCACTCTCCTCCTGATCTAGTGAGTTCTGTTCATCTTTCAAAATGAATTGCAGTAACTAAATCTTTAATACAGATTGTACAATGATCGTGGCAAAAATTGATGAGGGACTGAACTAAGGCACTTACAGTGAGATACAGATTTGATTAAAAAAAAAAATCTGAAAAAAAAAAATCTGCATTTAGGAGATAAGGTTCCCAAACTTCGCTACTCCTTCATGTAGAGGAAGTATTAAGTAAATATTTCCAAAACATTGGAAATGTGGAGAGGCTTACAATTGATAGGAGCTTTTTAGGAGCTACAATAGAAGCAATTGGTATAATTATTTCAGAAAAGGTATCTGTTAAGCATTTACCATGTCCAGGCATAAGTTGGGTACTTTACATTTAATGTTTCATTTATTCCTCACAATAGCCTTATAAGGTAAGTACTGTTTGTAACCATTTACAGATGACAGTATTGGGCTAATGAAAGTCTTCTGGGAATATTATCTTGGTACTTCTGTAAATACCTGAAGTGTGAAAATAATTGGGCCTAGGACCAAAGAGCTATATAGATTTCTTTATAATAGAAATATAAATGGAAAATTCACAATCTTATTTATCTGTATAAAATAATAGTTAAACTTGAATTTGAATCACTTTAGGTAGCATACACTTAAATTGCCATAGCTGACTGTTCCCCATTGTCTTATACCTACTCCATTCATAGATTATCTTCCTGGCTTCCATATATAATGAATTAGATATCCTTCAAGGATAGACTTCTCCTTCAACAACTGCAAATAAGATTTTGTCTTAAAAAGAGCAATGAACCACTGGCATTTTTGCAGTGTGGTATACATAACACAGCATTTTACAAAGAAGGTTTGGCAGGCACGTGCACATGGGGATGCAGATGGGGGCAGCCACCTAATTGCGGTTGCAACCAGGTATGTGTGGGGTGTGAGGTCAACAGTGGGAGGGAATGGAAGACGCCAACTGGGCAGCACAGGAGGACTGATGTGATTTGGTAACCTGGGAGAAGAAAAGGCTGCTTCCACTAGTTTTGAAATAAGGAGTTTGTCAAAAATTGTTAAGTCTACGTGTAGAGCTTGTTTGGAATAAAGATGAATTTTGTTTTAGCTCTCTAGTCTTTGGCTACCCTTTTTTCCCTCCTCTCATTTTTTTTCCAGCATGAAGAGGAGGGAAAAGAGATCTAATCAAGCATATAAACATTCCTTTTTTTATCTCAGTACTAAACATATGGATCTTATTGCTTCATGAAGTGGTCCGTTGGGAACTGTATGATTTTTGTGAACTGTGATTTTGAATCTTGTTTCAGTAGGGGCACATTAATAAAACTAAACTTCTCAAGAAGTTCTTTAATTTGGTCCTGTTAGGGGAAAGAAAAAGACTGATTCTCAAAAACCTATTAGTGGGAAGACTGCATCATACAAACAGTCGTGAACATTTCTGGAAACCGACTTTGAGTATCCCAGACAGCATGACCTGAATTTGAAAAAAATCAAGAGACTGCTAGTCTTGAGCCAAAATCATACAAGCAGAGAAAAAGGAAGCAGTTGCTCAGGATTGTGGGTTAACTATAGGTTTTGAGCCAGGAGGTGATGCAATAAGTGAGCATACAACCACTTGGGAACACTGAGTCACACCCTGCAGAGCACGGCTCGCAGGAGAGCGGGGTTCTGGTGCCACCCCTCCGAGACCTGGGCGCTGCAGCAGGTCCACACAGGACCTGCTTGGAGCTCATATGGATCAAGTCTGGCCCCGCTGTGTTATTGTCAGCACTGCATAGTGGCAGATGACCACAGCAGGGCAGTTGTCAGGGGAGAAAAGGGGTTAAACACTCCCACTGAAATCTTAGACCCCATTTAAAGTAAAATGTGACTGAGTTCTCTATGGCTCTGGGCCAGCCAGAGACCAGCCACTTTAGCCCATTCCTCTGTTGGTGTTGTGTTGTTACATGTCCATTTATGGCTTTGTAAGAGGAAACTGAAGTTTAGCCTTCTTAATTTGGAATGTTTTAAATATCATTTTTAATAAAGTAAATTTAATTCCCTTTTTTTAAATATATAGTAAGATACAGTCTTTTCAGTGTACAGTTCTGAGTTTTGACAATGCATTCAATTGTATAACACCCCTCCCCCATCAAAGTACAGAGCAGCTCCATCACCTTCCCCCTGTGAGTCTTACAAATTTTCCCAGGTTGCCTGTGTACAGTCAGCCTCACCCCACTCCCAGCTGCTGGCAACCACTGAGCTGGTTTCTATCCCTATAATTTTGCTTTTTCCATACTGTCATATCAATAGGATTATATAGTATATAACCTTTAGAGTTTGGCTTCTTTCACTTACCATGCTTACTTTGGAATTTAAAAGGAAATGATTTGAAATCTAGTAATCCCAGTGATCACTTTAATTAATAATAGAGAAATCATCTAGTACCTTCAGTATATTGAGAACCTATGGATCAGAGTATCTTTGGAATTGTGAAAGCCGAATGTTAAGAAAAATCAATCGCTAAAAGTATATAATTTGAAATTAAAAAGTTTCTGCATGTATTTTATCAGTGTTATACCTCATATAACCAAATCTGGGATTTGGGAGTCTTAATCTCTACTTAAAAAAAAAAAAAAAAGGAAAATTTATTTTCTAAAAAATGAAAGTTAACCTTAATTTTGAAAACTGGTACCAAAAGCACAATGCTGTAATAATAATCTTTAGCTCTTAACCATTAAAAATAACTTTTTAAAATGTTGCTTATATGGCTTCTCCCTCCAAAAACGTCCTATAATGAAACTGAGAAATTGTGCAGAGACATGCTTGAGGGTTACTGCTTCGTTTACAGAAATGAAGACGAGAAGGCACCGAAGTGCTCCTTGGGGCAAAAGCAGCTGGCAGAAGCTTAGGAACATTTTCATAATGAGTTAGTCAGAAATAAAGCTCATCAGGAATATCCAGGAAGTGATAGTGAATGCCAGGCAGGCTTTAAGAGACAGGAAGCATTTAGCATATTGGTAAACCATTTTAGCACATCACAAAGTCATATAAACAGTTTTAGGATTGGAAATTATTGCCATGGGGAAAAGCAGCAATTAGAAGAGCAATTTCAATAAAAAATGTGAAGATTGTTTCTTTAAATTAATTCTTGAGTTGCTTCTCTGAGCCTGGGTAGCACAATCTACAAGATGACTTGTATAATGAGAAAAATTATATCTGAAAAATCTTGGGAGTGCTTAAAAAGGAAACCACTAAAGAATGTAAAATTATACTGGTAGAATTTTTTTTTAATAGAAGAAAAAAACCCATGATATATGAATTAAAATACTGGCAACATGTATGGTTCAGGTTAGTGGCTAAGAACCCAGACTACTGCTTCCGATTCTGGTCTGCTGTTTTCTAAATCTGTAACCTTGGGTAAATTGCTTAACCTTTGGCTTCGGTTTTCTCATCTAGAAAATGAGTTTTAATAGGATTGTTGTATGAGTTGAATACATAAAAAGCTTAGAACATGCCTGCGAAATAATGTTTTAGAAATGTTAGCTATTATTAATAAATTCCAGATTCTCCTAAAGAACTCCAAACTTGTGTGAGTGATTATCAGAAACCAAATGAAAAATCATGGTACAAAAGTCCATAAGGATTAAAAGCATTACACAAAATACATAATCTCTCTGAAATAGTTTTTTTTTTTTGTTTTTTGTTTTTTTAAGAAATTAGAACTAACTTTTCCCCCCTTGATTTTCACTTTGTAGAGTGGTGAAACCAGAACAATATCTCACTTTCATTATACTACCTGGCCAGATTTTGGAGTCCCTGAATCACCAGCTTCATTTCTCAATTTCTTATTTAAAGTGAGAGAATCTGGTTCCCTGAATCCTGAACATGGGCCTGCAGTGATCCACTGTAGTGCAGGCATTGGGCGGTCAGGCACCTTTTCTCTAGTAGATACCTGTCTTGTTCTGGTAAGTGCTTCTTATGATCTAATTTTAGTCTTGTTTAATTTTTACGGTTTCCACTGGCAGAAGTAAGCTCTAATACCACTATCCCAGAACTGTGATTTTCAAACTTCAGCCTTCTTTCAGAAAAACCTAAACAAACCTCATTTATACCCTTTGAACTGCCTCTTATTTGTGAGAGTGCTGGTCCTGTGTCCAAGGTGATTCTAGAGATCTCCCAGAAGACTTTTTTTTTGTTTGTTTTTTTCCTGGTAGCTTTATATTACAAAAACAATAAGCCTCCTCCCTCTTTGTTTCTCAAATATAAATTGATACGTAATATTGAATTCCTGCCTCCACAGACAAGCACTTCATTTCTCTTGCCTGAGTTTCCTTATTTACAAACTAAGGATAATGACACTGTTCCTCACGGGGGTGTTGTGAGAATTAAATGAATTAATACATTTAGAGTACTCTGAAGAGTCTCTGGTATTTTGTGAGATACAAATAGATGTTAGTATTGTTATTCCCCTGAGACTCCGATATGTGCCCCCAAGGGCTGTATTCTTTCTCACCACCCCATTCCCAGCCCCAGCCTGGATACAGGACATTTTTTAAATGTCCATTTTTCCTTACTTGGGTACAGAGCACCTCTAGAGTATAAGAATAGTTGAGTCTTAATACACCTACCGTATTACTTTACCACTCTGCCTATATGTAATATACTTCAATCAAAAACTGAATTGTTATATGGCAATTCATGTAACAATTGTTACATGTAACCAATTGTTACTGGCTAGCTCAGTCAATAGAGCATGCAACTCTTAATCTTGAGGGTCATGAGTTCAAGCCCCATGTTGGGCATAGAGCATACTTGATTTAAAAATAAAATAAATTTTTTTTAAAAAGATGTTTAAAAAAAAGCCAGAGTGTTACATTAAAGTGAACTTTGACATGTTTAAAAACTCTGGTATCTATTCAGTTAATGGTGAATATTAAAAACTGGATTGTGTGTTTGTGCCTATTCCCTGCCAAACATAACTTCCACTTTTTGTTTTTCATTTGTGGTGAGGAGTACGGTGGTTATAACACCAGATCTATAGTCCAGGGCTGGTGGGGCGGCTCAACAGTGTCATAGTGCATCTAGGCTCTTTCTGTCTTCTCCACCATCTCTAGGTGGCTACTGGACACAGACACGAAGGCAGAAGGGCACTGGGCAAAAAAAATTACTTCTGCCAAGACCTTTAAGAAAAAAAGAAGAGCACTAATCTCGTGGGTTTATCTTTACATTAAGCCAGAACTGGCCATAAATCCTTCCTTAGGCAAACACTGGCCAGACTGAATGAGATTACTGTGATTGGTTTGGAATCAATTGTATATCAGCTAAAGGCTTCCACCTACTGCTTGAACAGTTGAGGTGTGGGGGTGATGGTGGATTGGGGTGCCTGTTTTGTACAGAAAGAGTTACAGTTGCAGTGGTAACTTCTTGTTCTTGGGGGACACACACTGCTCATTGTAAAGCGCTTAGCAGCTATCCTGTATTGCTTCTTTTCCCTAGACCCTAACAACAGAAGGCTTGAATAATTTTTACCTTTCTTGCAGATGGAAAAAGGAGATGATATTAACATTAAACAACTGTTACTGAATATGAGAAAATATCGAATGGGACTTATTCAGACACCAGACCAACTCAGATTCTCATATATGACTATAATAGAAGGAGCAAAATTTATAAAGGGAGATTCAAATATACAGGTAAATTTTTTTAGGGGAAAAAATACCTGTGTATTATATATGATTAGCATCAAATAACTGCACTCCATTTAAGCACATATTTTCTCCCTTCCTTCCAAAAAGCATATTTACATTCACGTGGTAAATCCAGCTGGCTGTCTTAAAACTAAAGTTTAAGCTTATTGCCTCATACATACCTCAGCCTCATGTTAAATCCTTCCTGTTACTCAAAAGCCCCAGTGGGAATAAGATTTCATTAAAGAAAGCGAAATGTTTATGTAAGGAGGGTATAAGCATTTAAGTATTAAAATAAACCAGAAATTGTTCGTACTTTCAGCTCATTAAAAACCTGACCTGTGATTATAGAATAATTCATGTAATAAATACTTAATTTTATAACAGTGAGCAACTTGAGTACTTATGGCAGACATAATGAAATTCTAGTACAAAGTTATGTTTCTCTGGGTTGCTGGCTGTACTCTCATGAAGATATTTTTATTCCACATTTGCAAAGACTATGTTCAAAGACTGATATCAGAAATCTGTGTAATGTACTAACATAAAATGTAAAATAGAAACAGAAATAACAACAGACCCCCATTTCTTGTCTGATCTGATCACATAGTATTGAACATAAGTCGATAAAATCTCTTTATGTTTCTCTTATGAACACATATACTGGGTCTTTCATATCTGTGATTACTAGCCAAGACAGGAATATTCTGAATAAACCGCCTTTTATAACTCACATCAGGCCATCTGTCATAATGGAATTAAATATAAGTTAGGTGTCGTGTAGATTTCAGAGACATTAAAATATTCTTAAGCAGTTCTGTTCCTCAGCTAACTCTTCTCATCATTAGTATAATTGTAACTATTCAAGACAAACTATTATCGGTGAGATTTTAAAGTTTTATTAAAATCATGGGGCGCCTGGGTGGCTCAGTTGGTTAAGTGTCTGACTTCGGCTCAGGTCATGATCTCACGGTTCATGAGTTCAAGCCCCACGTCAGGCTCTGTGCTGACAGCTCAGAGCCTGGAGCCTGTTTCAGATTCTGTGCCTCCCTCTCTCTCTCTGACCCTCCCCCGTTCATGCTGTGTCTCTCTCTGTCTCAAAAATAAATAAACGTTAAAAAAAAATTTAGAGTTTTATTAAAATCTTGCCATTTGCAACATCATGAATGGAGCTAGAGAGTATAATACTAAGCGAAATCAGAGACAAAGATAATTACCATATGATTTCGTTCATATGTGGAATTTAAGAAACAAAACAAGCAAAGGGAAATAAAGTAAGAGGCAAACCAAGAGACTTAACTGTAGAGAACAAACTGATGGTTACCAGAAGGGAAGTGGGTGGGGAGGTGGGTTAAATAGGTGATGGGGATTAGGAAGTGCACTTGTGTTGATGAGCACAGAGTGATGTATGAAATTGTTGAATTACTAAATGGTGTACGTGAAACTAATATAACAATGTATGTTAACTGGAATTAAAATAAAAACTTTAAAATGAAGAAAGAAAAAAATAAAGTTCATTTAAAAGGTTTTTTTTCAAATATTTATATAGCATTAACGAATACTCTTTAATAAAGAGAAATATTGCATCAGTCCACAAGGTAGTATGTAGCTTAGCTTAGCCCACAAAGCATGAGACCCTTCTTCCATTAGGAAAATGTCTTTTATATCCCAGTGAACTCTCCAGTTTAAATCTGGAGTTTAAAAAAGTTAAGTAGTTATACCAGACTTTTTTCACAGACTTGTATGTTCCCTAGTTGTTTCACTGCTCATCTCCTGGATGTTCTTAACACACTAATTGCAGGGAAAGTGTGCCATCCTTTGGATAGTATCTCTCCCTCCACTTTAAAATTTTTTCAAGTTTCTTTAGTTTCAGAAAATATACACACTTACTTTGAGAATCTTTTTCACTACAGAGATGAATTTTATGAACATACTTTTTGTGGACTTTATTATTATGACAGTGTAGTTTGTGACGTGGGAGAGTTTTTTCTGTCTCAATTTATATGGTACGGTGTAGCCATCAGAATCTCCTTTTGGCTTCATTAGCACTTCATACAAACCCAAGGCATTCTCTGCCCCTTCTTCAGGAAGACATTGGAAATGTCTCTGTATTTTTCAGGTACTAAGGATCAAAAAAGCCTATTACCCATTTGGAGGGGTCAGTTTCCACAGAAATGATCTTAAGGCTCCTATAATTTATATGTGCTGTAATTTTTTTAATTATAATGAGTATCTGTATTTTAATGAGTAAATATGTATGGGTTTATCTTACATAGATATTTTTCTCCTCCTGGAACTTTGCTATAATACTGTATGTAGCCATTAACCACATGTGTTACTGAGTACTTGAATTATGGCTAGTTGGAGTCAAGATCTGCTTAAAGTGTAAAATACATACCAGATTTTGAAGATTAAATACAGGGAGAAAAAGTATAAAATATCTCAATAATTTAAAAAATATTGATTATATATCTAGGGCACCTGGGTGACTCAGTTTGTTGTCTGACTCTAGATTTTGGCTATGGTCATGAATTCACGGTTCATGAGTTTGAGCCCTGTATTGGGCTCCGCACTGACAGTGTGGAGCATGCTTGGGATTCTCTCTGTCTCCCTCTCTCTGTCCCTCCCTTGCTCTCTGTCTCTCAAAGTAAATTAAAAAAAAAAAAAAAAAACACTTTAAAATATTGATTGTATGTTCAAATGACAGTGTTTTTTATATTGGGTTAAATAAAACATAGCTAAAATTCATCTTTTTTTAACACAGCTGCTAGACATTTGAAAATTGTAAATGTCACTATATTATATTTCACTGGACAGTGCTGTTCTAGAACCTTAGCTTAGAATAAAAATCTAAGAAAAGGAAAGTTCCCCGAAATCCTAAATTATAAGATCTAAAGTTAATGTAGAAACCCCAAACTGCATGAATATAACTGTAGCCCATGAAATTGTCTCTTTTGACATACAAGGATATGATAGCCAATTTATAAGATGACTCTTCTTTCTCTCCATATGCCTACCTCCTCCTCTTTACCTCTGAATTTTAGGGAAAGTTAATATTTATAAGAAGAAGGAAGCTTCTTTCTATGTGAGCATGGTGGCCAGGGGTGTGGGAGGGTGATACTTCCTGAACCTGTGTCCCCCCAGAGAACTGTCCATTCAGCAGCACCCAAACCATATTTCTTAGTCTCTGTTATTTGTTCCTAAAGGGGATATCTGTCTTCACCTTCAGTCTTAATTTAGATTTGTATTGTGTGAGTGGTATTTTCATTATTGGATACAATTTTATGTTAGTGTTCCTATGAAGGTTTTTGACATATGTGGATATAAAGTGATTTAGAACCTGTCAGGAGAAAGGAGAGCTGTTAATATACACATCAAAGGTGATTGTTTCTGAAATCAATAAATACATGCTACATAATTGTAATCATTGGGAATTTCCAATGACCTTGACCTACGTAGATAAATACAGGTAAGTTCTAGTTGTCTCTAAAAATATATCATTTACCGTACATCTTTCTTGGAACATGGCTGGGCATAAAAACACATTGTAGTTACTGGTATTACCACATATTAGCACACTCCCGGTATCCATGGTGACAGCAAACTTCACAGAGTAAAATATCCAGATTGGCAATTCAGAATTAATCTTGTAAGATTAAGATCTTGTAAGATCAAGTTTAACTGCTCCTTCGAGTGACTTTCTTCAGTGAAAGTTGGGTAGGGTGGGGTTGCAGGCACTGTGCAGGGTGATGTGCAGGCAGCACGTGATGTGTGGGGTTTCGTTCAGTATGAGTGTAGAATTAGAAAGGGAGATGAGAAACTCTCAGTCCAGATAAGCTGTCCTCCAGGCCTTCAGATGAGAGCTTGAATGAAGTAGCTGAAGGCAGTATTGATTCCTTGGCTTCACCAGTCAGCAGTGACAAGCCTAGGCAGATGATTCTGGACTGCCTGCTTGCTTGTGGGTCACAGGGAAGGCAAAGTTGAGTGAGTTTGCTGCCCAGAGACATGGCAAAATGACATTTTCTTTAAAAATTCACTAACATTAAATACCTCCTTTCCTCCACTCCCATCCCTTTTGCTGAATCCTTTTCATGTTGACAGATTCTGAAATTTGTTGCATATTCTGGGAAATGGTCCAGTAAGACTTGATTTTTGTCATTGTTTTGTTTATTGACATTGTTGAGTTTTGTCCAAGTATAAGGCCAAGTTGTTATAACTAGGACCCAGTGAAGAATTGAAATTAAAAAAAAAATTTTTTTTGAACAGCCTAAATTCTGGAGACAATTTCACATTTTTATTGGGTACTTTCTTAAACTATGTGGTATCTGAAATTGATGAGCTTTTCACAGGTACAGTTAATCAGGGATTATAGCATTAAAATCTGGGCCTGCTGTTCATTAGCTGCATAACCTGGGCAAATTACTTCTGTTCTTTCAGCCCATCTCATCTGTAAAAGGGGATAATCATAGCAGAGGTAGCACCTCCCTCCTGAGGTTCTTCTGAGGATTAAGAGCTGGTGCAGTTGAAGTTTTAGGTCAGTGTGGGTATAGTAAGTGCTTGAGAAGTTTCCCCACATGCATCTTCAATATACAAAATGCTGTCTGGGCTGAGTAACAAAAATGTAAAACAGGGGAAGAAAGAAACCTGACATAGTCATCTGAAGTGAAAACATCTTACTCTTGGAGCACCTGGGTGGCTCAGCCAGTTAAGCATCCCACTCTTGGTTTTGGCTCAGGCCATGATCTCATGGCTTTGTGGGTTCGAGCCTCGAGTTGGGCTCTACACTGGCAGTGCAGACGGAACCTGCTTGGGACTCTCTCTCTCTCTCTCTCTCTCTCTCTCTCTCCCTCCCTCCCTCCCTCCCTCCCTTCCCTACTCATGCTGTTTCTGTCTCAAAATAAATAAATAAATAAATAAACTTTAAAAAACACATCTTACTCTTACGTTTCATTACAACTGTTTCTCAAATATTGGCAGAATGTTCTTTCTGGATGTGGTTTACATCACATCCTATGAGGTCCTTGCTTAGGAGAGGTTGGTTCCATTCCATTATTTCTCACATAAGTTCAGAGACTTCTTTCATTGATGTCTTTCTGGCCTCATCTCTCAGGGCCAAGCTCCACATGTTCTTCATCTGCTTAGTCAGATTGTACCATACTGTATTACACCCTGTCCTCCAAATGTAGCAAATTACAAAATTTTACATTCTCTAAGTGTTTTGTAAATTACTTTTAAAAAGAGACACATTAATTATGCATCGCAATAAAATAGCTATATATGGGAAAGGTGGAATGTGGTAAAATGCCTTTTTCCTTTTTAAGTCCTCTGTTGTAGGGTAGTGAAACAAGTTCGAAACTAATTTATCAGTGTATCAGTGAATTTTCCAGGGATTTTTTTTTTTTAATCTGAATATATAAGCATTGTTTTTAACCATGCAGTTTTTTAACCAAAGCAACTCCAGGGAAAGATTGTTTCACTACGTTCCAGACTAGTATAAATTACAGTGTTACATCTCTATTCAAGAACATTAAAATCCTCAGGCAGTAAGTTACAGAATCTCTTATTCATTAGATTCCAGACTCCATGCTTCTGTGATAGGATCTTCTAAGAGGGCCACCCCTGTCCATACCAGGTCATTTTGCACCAGTTTCAGAGTCACAGATCATCCACACCATTGGCTCTTGCTGCCACCTTTTCTAGTCTTGTCATTGTCAGAGAGATGGATTGTTGTGTTCCCAGCCCTTGAAGGACTTGAGGTGTTCCCATGCCAAGGTTATGCTTGTCTTCTCCCTCTCTGGCTAGCACTTTGTCACTGCCTTCATCTTCCAGGTGCTCAGGTACACTTTGTACCTCTTCCTCTCTTACAAGGGATGGTGACATTGAGGGCAAAGGAATCTAACATTTGCCAGACATGGTGCTAGGCATGTTATGTCTCATTAATCACAACAGGTGATGACAGCCTGTTTGACAGATGAAGGAAATGGAATTTCTCTTCATCTTGGTCTAAATCCCACCTCCTCTATAAAGTCCAAGCATGCTAGCAGAGTTTTCTCTAGCCTGGTGATGGGCTTGCTACCTGAATCTGCTAGCATATGTGGTAGGAAAAAACCAAATTAAAGTCCTCTGGCATCAGAGAGACCTGCCTGGAGATCTCACTGTTGTTTCTCCACCAGACCAGACTGTGGCAAGGAACTAGGACATGCTAGATCACATTCAAATGCCATCTTGGTCACTGTTTCCAGTGATAACATACCTGTGGGTTAGGAGTCCAGCAGAATCCAGCTTTGGCTAAAATCTTCCTATGACTCATAGTTTGGTGAGGTCCTGGTATGGTTTATCTTAAATAGGTTAAAGTCCACTAAATTTCATTAAGATTCAACTATATAGTGATGTATATAAATATTAAATGCTATATTATTTTTTAATTTTGAACTTACCCATCTACAAGAGGTTTTGGTAAAATGCCTTTTTTTTTGTTTGTCAGCATCACAGGGTTTTCTTAAGTTGAATCTAGAATTTCAATTCATATATCCTTCTTATTTAAAGAAAACCACAATTTTAGTATTTGCATTTGTTTTTCATTTCTCTTCCCTACCTAGAAACGGTGGAAAGAACTCTCTAAGGAAGACTTATGTCCTGCTTTTGATCATTCACCAACCAAAATAATGACTGAAAAATACAATGGAAATAGGATAGGCCTAGAAGAAGAAAAACTGACAGGTGACAGATACACAGGACTATCCTCTAAAATGCAGGATACCATGGAGGAGAACAGCGAGAGGTAAGCTGATGGCAATAGTATGCTTAAAAAGATGAGACTTTTTTATTTTAATAAATTCAGTGGATATGAACTAATATAGGACTTTTGTTTATTGAATTAATGTAGCTATTCACTTACTTATTACCTAAGGGTATTTGAGTAGTATATGATGACATTGTTGATCTCAAAAGCGCTTTTGCCCTATTATGAGGCCAGTACTGATAGAAACCAGTTGGAAAATGGCTTAACTCAATACTAACTTGAGTGCTATAAAGTTAATATAATTAAATGCTAAAACGTACAGTATATAGAAAATAAGTTGTACGAATACCTAACATTTGTACAAGTTTTCGTGTTCATATTTATGGTTGTAATGGAATTGATAATATGCCTTTAATGAAATGATAAAATAGTTAAATGAATATTTAAGCATCATTCCATTATTGGAAGGGGAAGAGTCTTTTAAAAAAAAAAAATTACACAAAATGCCCTTTTATACTTTCTGAGTTTTGAAGCCATAGGAATCTGTAAACGATTTCAGTTTTTAAGCATTTCCATTTCTAAGGCTCTGATTATCTCTCACCAGTTAGGAAGCTGGTATCCTCAGGTATGAGTGAAAGAGCTCATTCATTTCCTCTCTTCATCTGTCAGTGATGTTCTCTCTCTTCTTTTTGTCAAATAGCTTTTTGTGGAAAATTGCATGTTGTAGTCCTGTTTGTTAACACTGGGATTTTGGGGCACCATGAAAATTTCTCCTATACATTACAGTAGCTTCACTTCTGTTCTCCTATACATTACAGTAGCTTCACTTCTGTATTTCACCAGTATAAAAATTACCTGAAACCCTATGACAGGTAACATGACAATAAATACATATGTGTTATTATGTATTGTACTGAAGAGTTTAGTGACTTAGCAGTGTTACTCCTTATTTATGGCTCTAGTGGTTTTAAACTAAAGTTAAAGCATGAAGTTGCTTATTTATTCCTTCTTTCACTTTAATTAGAATACTTTTAAACCAAGAGATAAAAATTGTTTTAAATTGTCTTTATCGGTAATAAGATTCTCAGGTTCCTAATGTTGTTGTTTTGGCTAGTACCATGTGCAGAATTAAATGGAACACAGGCTTGATGATTGAATCGGTATCCTTAGTATTTCAAAAGTGTTGATTTTTAATCTTTCCTAAAGAGGAAAACCACTCAGGAGTTACAGAGTGATTGCGGAGGTGGTTTTATTGGGGGCAGGGGAAGTGGTGTGTGCATACATAGGTTGTTTGCTCCCCCCACCCCCAGGATAGAGCAGACCAGGTCGGGCTTGAAAGCAGAGGCAGGGCCCCAGTAGGAAAGTAAGGATTGTGAACAGAGAAGACTGAGAGCAAGGTTGTAGAAAAGTGAAAGGGCATAAAAGAAAGATTGCCATGAAAAATTGTATTGTTCAATCCTAATAAATTTTAATACTGATCTTATAGCTTTGCATTAGGAAGGCTAATAAAATAAATCAAGATCTTATTGAAGGAATTTCAGTTTCAAGGGAATAGAACACAATACTTTTTCTTTCATTTTCATTATTAAATATCCTTCAAGTCAGTTTTTTCATAATGAAGGTCACATTCCTATAGTCATGAAATAATTTAGTGAGTTATACAAAAAGCATTTTTAAAATAATAGAATACAATAAAATAGAAATTAGAGTTTAAATTAGAGGATAAAATAGATCAGAGTATCACAGATAATAGCTAAGTATTTTAACATCTTTACATAATATAGTAATTCTATACATTGGCATATATATTGTGCATGTATAAGTGTATTTATGTGTGAGGCTACTTTGATGTGATGACCGTAAGATATTTCTTGCTGTTAAAATTTAAAAGCCAGTGTTCTCAATTATAGTGTAACCCATAAACCCAGGTCACTGAGTGGAGAACAGTTTGGATAAATGAAAAGTCAGGTTACTTGGATCCCTTCTCCTTTGTGTTTGCATAGCATGAAGTATGCCTGTCAGGACATGTATTGGTAGTAGCCTGCTGTGGGTGCCACTGTAAGGAATTCCATGTGGCCTTCCGAAGGCAAGGGCCCACGGGAACCGTTCCCTACCGATTTGTGGCTTTTGAATCATAGAATTGTTTAGACCTGGGAAGGTTATTACATGGGCATAATTTCCTTAGGCCCAACTAAGTAAATAAAGATTCACAAATAGAGAATAGTTCTTATTTCTCTCAAATTGCATTCTTAAATTAAGTAATGTCATCTCTTGGTACTTGTTTTCGTTCCATTCCTGAAAACATATAGTACATTTTTGGAAAGCAAGAGCCTCTATTCCATTATTCTACATGGGAAAGAATTCTGTTTTCAACCCAACCAAAACCACAACCAGTTTCTCTAAATATCATAAAAATCCTCTTTAAAAAATCCTCATGGGGTGCCTGGGTGGCTCAGTTGGTTAAGCATCCGACTTCCAGCCCAGGTCATGATCTCATGGTTCGTGGGTTCGAGCCCTGTGTTGGGCTCTGACCCTATTGGGGTTCTCTCTCTCCCCCTCACTCTGCCCCTCCCCGACTTGCTGTCTCCCTCCCTCTCTCTCTCTCAAAAAAAAAAAAAAAAAGAAAAAAAAAGAAAACCTCTTAAACTCTTACATAATATTTAAAGCACTAATTACATAATCATGTAACAGTAAACTCATATTGGAGTTATATGGTAAATATCAACACTAGATAAAAATTATAATTATCTTCTATATTGCAATGAAATTTTTAAATGAAATAATCTATTAAAGATTCTATCTGAATTGCACCCTGGTTGTTTGGCCTCATGCTTCTGGCAGGAGAAAGTACATGTAATCTTTTACATATTTTATATATGTTTCACCTGCACTTGAATACAACTTAATTTCTTTTCACTGGAAGGTACACACATATTTGTTAATAATGAATTTTAAATTCAGGTAATAATTTTTGCAAGTCATTACAGCAGAGTTCAGACTGCCAAAGATACCCAGGTGTATAATAGGTAAAGTGGGGAAGACATTAAAATTCAAAGGGCACACAGAGATAAGCAAAATAGAGCCTCAAGTTGCCAACATCTTTAGGGAGTAAAACAAGATCCAAAATTAGCAACATGACTTATTTACTGTAAATTAAATGCTGTAAGGTAAGAATAGAGGGATTCTAGGGGTCGAGTGGAGGGAGAAATGGAAGAACAGAATTGAAAAGAACATTGTTAAAATAATCTAATATATAGTGTATATTCAAATTTCTCTAGTAGTCTAAAAGATCCACCTTATTATAGAGTTGTGAAGCCATCATTATAATCTAATTTTGGAATATTTTCATGATCCCAGTCTCTGTAGCTATTTAAAGAAATAATTCAAGATTTAATCAAGGATCATGGATTGTATTTGATTGATGTTAGTCTTTAGTCTCCATTAATCTGGAACTTTTCACCACCACTTTTTTTTCCCTTGCCTGACCTTGACATCTTTGCAGCTGCTATACCAGTTGCCTTCTAGAACACCCCACAATCTTGATTCCTCTGATTGTTTCTCATTATTAGATTCAGGTTAAACATTTCAGCTGGGGGGAGGGGGGAAGTTGGCTCTTAATGTAGTAGACTGACAAGGCATTCAAAATTTGTAATCAAGCTACACAACTAGAGAGCTGGACTTAAGAACACTTACTGTGGCAATAATGTTTAATTCAGAGGCAAGGAAACTGGTTAGGTTTTTGCTGTATTATAGGAAATAAATGAAAAGAGGAGATGGAGTTTGTGAAATTTTTTTAAAGGCAAGATATAGTAATGTACATGTTGCCATTAGCCATTCTTCTTTACAGTGCCCTAGGACTGTGTGTCTTGGGAGTCAGAGAGCTTCCATTGGAACAGACATTCTGTATTGAATAGGAAGATGGATGCTAGAAATAAGTGTGAAATAAGTGAAATAAGCAATGTATTCTCACAAACAGATAGGTAGGCATCCCATGGTGGCATCTTCATGGAAGTATGAAGCAGATAGCTTTTATGAGTGGCCTTTGTGGAAAATCACGTAAAGACAAAAGTGGCTTAGATGCCAGGGACTCTTATCCCTCACCTCTTCCAGCTGCTTAGGAAGAAAACAAGCTGACAGCCTCCAGCTCACATTTCAACAAAAGAGAGCACCATACTTATTTTCAGGTCCTGCCAAAAGTATTTATTAATAGAAAATTGTACCAGAAATTGTTGAATTATTAGAGTACATCTCTGGACCACTTAGAATATTGAAAATCCTCCCCTTTTTCATTCTAGTGTTTTAACGAGTTTAAAAATGTGGGGCTTGGGAGGTGGGTATTTGGGCTTAGGTCCTCTGCATTAGAGTAATTAAGTCTTACCATGCACTTCCTTTCATTTGTTTTTATGTATTCTAGCGTTCTACGGAAACGTATTCGAGAGGACAGAAAAGCTAACACGGCTCAGAAGGTGCAGCAGATGAAACAGAGGCTAAATGAGACTGAACGAAAAAGGAAAAGGTGGTTATATTGGCAACCTATTCTCACTAAGATGGGGTTTGTGTCAGTCATTTTGGTGGGCGCTTTTGTTGGCTGGACACTGTTGTTTCAGCAGAATGTCCTATAAATAACAGTTCTGCCCCGCAAGCTCCCGCACTAATAGCTGACAGTGTTGCGTTAGTCACAAGGGTTTGTCTGTTAGCAAACTCCTCACACCCCAGAAATGGTGCGGTAGAATAGACACCAACCAGACAAGTGATATATTCAGTCCCCAGCCCAACATCTCAGGACACTGTCCCCAAACTGTAAACAGCTATCTGAAATAAAGACTTGAATGCTTGTTGAAAACTGGTACATTTTGCAACTGTATTCGTACATGTTCAGTGTAATATTTCACCTGACCAGATTGAGAAATCCTCAAAACAAAGATTTGTTTTTGGAGGCTATCTGGATTTTAACCTGCACTTGATAACAAGCAATAAATATTGTGGTTTTATCTACATTATTACTGGAAAGAAAATGACCTTTAAATAATGCGTGTAATGTATAATGTACTGTTGACATGGGCATCAACATTTTATATTCTTAATCATTTCAGGGTAAATATATTTTATAAGTATTTAATCTTACTTTTGTAGTTAAATGTACTTTTTAAAAGCTCAATATGCAAAATCTGTTACCATAAAAAAATAAATTGTATGTTGATTCAATTGTACTGGATACATTTTCCTAAAGAGAAGTTTGATATGAGCAGTTAGAACTAACTTTAAATAAGCACTTTTTACTATATATTTGCATTTCTTTTATGTTTTACAGTTTTCCCAAATTTAAAAAGAAAAACAAACAAAGAAACAAAAATTTTCCCTAAAAATATCTTTGAAGGAAAATTCTCCTTACTGGCATAGTCAGGTAACATTTGGTCTCAAGACTTTGTAAAGAAATTGGTTTCTGTAAAGCCCATGATGGATACTGTTTATTTTTCATGAACATTTCAATGTAATTACCCTAATTTATAGTTGGGGTAAACGATGCTTTAGGAAATAAAAATAAGGAGCAGCATTTTATTATCCACAGTTTCAGTTTACTATACTGAAGTTTTGAAGTAAAATTTTTTCAAGTTCTTTCTACTTCAATAAATAGTATGATGATGTACAAATCTGACCTTGTCCCTTTAACTTCTTAATGGGTATCTTTAAAGCATATTGTCTGGTGAATTTAACTGCTCATTTGAGTGCTAGCCTTCTTCATATCCCAACATTCCATTCAGTGTTTAACTTGTTTAGCTTAAACTTTAAATAGTTGTTATAAATTTAATTACTGATATAATAAAGTCACATTACTTCACTGGTTTTCGAACTACGCTTATTGGATTTTTGAAGGGTCGCCCCGAGGTGGTTGGAAGGACTCCAAGCTACCAGCCTTTACTTTCAACCAGAGCATCTCTGCTTTATCTATTTTATATACTACATAAGATCGCTGCATGAGGTTTAATTATTTTAAGGGGACAGTTAAAATCTTAAAAACAGTTTGAAAACCATTGGTATAGATAGGTATTTTGAATTGATTTGAGTAGTTTTTTGAATGTGTTAAATTATGCTGAAAGTCTGAAAGCAGGATGTAGGTGGTACTACATATTAAATAAGATTTACGTAACTTGTGCCTGTGTCCTAATTCAGTATTACTGTGCCCTGTAACCTTTAAATGGAGAGGAGGTAAGAGGGACTTTTTTTTTTTATGTCTGTCTGCATTAAACCTGTGTTCAGGTACCGGGACCCGTCATTATTGGTTTAAAATCTTTCTAATTTGCCTTGGTTTATATTTGCTAAAATGCAGTATATTACTCTGCAAGTAAAATATGGGTAGATCATACTGAGTCTCCAATTGAAAGTAGCCTTGCCTTAAACAAAAAGGTAAAAACTTCTTACAAAAAACAAATGCTGATAATGATGCCCCTTTGCAGGGTAAATGTGCTTCCCTGGATTCTGGATTTTAGCTTTGCTTTTTGTCTGCTTTCTTTCCTTCTGAGTGGTGTTTTTTGTCATATATCTTAACAGTCATGTTCAGTGTAGTAAACATTTGTTGATAAACTTCTGCAGGGGTTAGTCATCTTTCCTCTCAAGCAGATCCTGAAGGATAGTGTGTTGAGTTTTTACCAGTAATAATATTTTTGGTGGGTTCCATGTACTAATTATTAAAAATACATGTGCTGTGGTGCCCAGGGTCATCATCCTGGCCCCTTTATTGAAAGCGGTGTGCTAGTCAGAGGGAAGGACACAGACCGGGCTCCTGCCTTCTTGGGTAACAGCCAGACGACAAAGTTAGCAATCCGCGGTAGGTTTTACATTTTACAAAATTTGTGTCTCCTAATATTTTCTAATTATAACAGATTTTAAAAGTCAGTTGTATAGTTTGACTTTAATGAGGTAGTATTATTTTTGGAATAGGTTAAGGACGAAAAAAAGGTTTTTTAAAAAGCCAGAGGCTTTATCATTTTTAAGAAAGGATATCTACATTAATATATAGTGCATTTGTGTTCATATCTGTCCCTGCCGATAAACTGACAGCTGTCTTTGATTTAATGCTGTCTTCTCTGGCTATACCAACTGGTCACGTATTTGTTTCCAAGTGTAGCTAAGTATTTTATGCTGGCCTATTAGCAATTTTTATCTATGCTTGCTTATATATAACATGTAAAAACAGTTCTCCATTTTTAGTTTATCTGTATATAAAATAAAAATAATACCTTTTCCTGAATCCTTAGAGGATTAAAAAAAAAGTAACATGTGAAAGTGTATAGAGAACTTTAGATCAATATAAAGACCATTCTTCATGTTTAGGATATATTTTATATATGTGCTCTGTCCTTTTCCTCTTCTGTCTTCAAATTAATGCTGACTGCATTGATATATTTCTACCAAAAGGAATGAACAAAAAAGAGGAAGTAAAAAAGCATTGATTTTTTTTTTTTGTTTATTTTTTTAATATCTCTGCTTAACAGGTATGTTACGAGAAGTAATTATAACTCTTAAGTTAATTTTATGTATATTTGTGCTTTTGTCCCTTTCATTTTAAATACACTAGAATTGATGGTATGAATCAAAAAATACATATTGGTTTAAAAAGTAGTTTATGGAATGGAGCAGCCTCCACTTTTTATATCAAGTCCTTTGTTTTCAGTGTCAGTTCAAAGTATTGGTACCATTTATTGATTGGTACCAATAAACTGCTACCATTTATTGATCATTTACTATGTACCAGGCACTGTGCTAATATGCACTTTTATAGATTATCCTATTAAATCCTTACAATACGCTTTTGAAGTAAGTGTTGTTATTAAGCCATAATCAACCTGAGACTTAACATTGCTAGGTTCTTTTATGCTGCAGTCATTGAATCAGGCTCTGTAGATTAGAATCGATCATTCTCAAAGAAAGACTTACCTCCTACAAGTCATTTCCCTCTTAGAAAAATATCTGACTAGATTCTATGTAAATAGACACAGGCCAGAACCTGATTATATTAGAAATACTGTCATTAACCTTTGTATATTCTATTTCAGCAAGTACCTACATCCCCAGTGTGCCTGCCTGGTTATTGTACAGATTTTAAAATTTGGTCTGCCTTGGTTTTTACTTTCAGACACAAAACCTAACAGAGGTTTTTCTTAATATAGTCTCTTATAAGCCTAATGCCATTATGTATGTCATCCACTTCTTCCTATGTTCAGGCAGGAGTTGAGGAATCACACCTTCTGTAAACATCTGTTTGTTTTTTTGTTTTTTTGTTTTTTTGTTTTTTTTTGTCCAGCAGTCCATGTGGGTTTGGCAGGGGAGTGGGGAATAAGGATTAAGGGCTTGGATGTCCGAAATCTGTTGCACTCCAATGGTGGGGGGGGTGCTGAGGTCAGACCTTGGTGCAGTGATCTGGTCTGAAACTAAGTGCAGAAGTGTCTGTTCTGTGTTCTCCTTTCTACATCAATAGCTAATAATAAAGTCTCTCTTATTTTAAGAAACCTTTCATTTGGCCTTGACTAATTATTTAGAGGATAGGGGCACAAAATCTTACGAATAATATTTTGAAGGTAATATTCTTCCATATAACCAAACTAAGTTCTACTGACTTAATATGTGAGTCTTGGTCATTCCTTGAATGATTTATTCTGGAGTTGACCTGTTTCTTTCATCTCTTTCCCTAGTTCATTTGTTTAGATTTGATTCCATTTATTTAATACTTATCTTCAAAGCACTATTTCAGGATGACGTCATCCATAGCTCCTACAAGAGTGAATATGTTAGAACTTCAGCTCTCTCTTGTTCCATCAGGTCTGTGATGCATAAGTGCTGACTTGCTTCGGTGGGAAGAGACTCGGGTTGTGTGAGCTGCACAGTGCCTGCTCTGCCTGGGCCTCCCCAGTCCAGATACTGCATGCTTTCAGCTACTTCCATGTCCTCGCCATGAGATGGCCATTTCATTGTCCCTCCAGACCTGAGAATTTAAGCTTTTAATTTGGGAATTTTAAGCCACTCACTTCCATGGGTAGTGTTCTAAAGAACAAACTTCTAGGAAAATGGTTATGAGTTTAGCCATCTCATTTTTCCCTCATCAGCAAGCATTTTCTCAATATTTACCACATTCAGATTGCTCCAGCAACAGCAATTCTGCACAAGTGCTTTTCCTCAGCATTCTTCAGAGAAATAGCCATTAAATTTTGGAAACTTCTTTGGGGAAAATGTTTTCCTCACTGTCATTTATTCCATCACAGGGCATTGCCAAGTGGAAGCAGTGACTCAGATGAGAAGCTTTTACTTGGTATGAAAGGCTTCGTCTTTATCAGTAACAACCTGACAGTGAAAAATTTTAAAGAGCTCTGACCGTCTCTGGGTAGTCCACTGGGAGACTGCAAAGTTCAATCTTTTGAACTCCTTCTATTTTGGTTTCATAATGTAGAGCGGAATATAGGAATTACAGGATATAGTGGCGATATTACAGAGTCTACTTTAGTACTGTGGTTTTTCATTAGGTAGTATTAATATATGTGTATGTGTATATGTATATATATGTATATATATATACATATATATATAGTACCTATTATATACATAGTGTATTATATATAGTATATATTATATACATAGTATTTATAGTATATAAGAGTTGCATGGAAGGTTTTTTTCTTTATAGAGACCATTTTTTAAAAGCATCAATTCTTTATTGTTGCTCTAATTTGACATAGATTTTTGTAGACGTGATGGTGTCGGTATTTCAAATTACCACTATAAAAAAAAACCGAAGTTATTTTGAGTTTGGTGAATTCAGGAAAGGGAGACTAGATATGTTTGTTTTCTCTATAAGGCAATGCTTTCTTTGCTCACCTTTACAAAAGGTTTTGTGATTCTTTTCAGTAAAAAATAGTGTGAATATCTGGTGGCAAAAAATACTTCGGATGCAGGTTGACTTTCTGTTACTTCAGGTATGGAGCCAGCTTGGGAAGATCATGCTCAGTCTGTAAATCTGGCCCTGTTCCAGAATGACACTGGACAGTGTGCACAGGCGCTTTCTCCACAGAAAGCTTGCAGCACGCACGGCTAATTCCACTTGATTTGTTTGAACCCATTTTACCTTTGACTTGTTAAAGCAGCAAGAAGTGATTCAAGTGAACGTATTTTTTCCTAAAATAAAGCCTGTCTTCTCAGTCCTGCAAACAAATACATTCTTTTAAAATAGTTAACACTGCCAATGATTCCATCTGACTTTTCCTATCCCCCAGAATAATATTTACAAAGAAAAAAATGAATTTTTAAAAATGCTGTCAAATTCTTTTAGTCGTTACAAGTAATAGTTTGCCATTGGTAGGTGAATCTTTAACACTGCTGGGGAAGACGGCAATGTGTTATTGGACACCTGCAGTTCTGCCAGTCAGCTTAACTGCATAATCTAAATTTAACCTGCCTAACACCTCTTCTACATACATTACCCTATTTTAAGATAACAAAAGTAAGTCAGAGGCGAATAAGTAACTTGCCCACAGTTGCACAGCTAGTACATGACAGCTGAAACTCAGACTCCTGTCTGTGAAATTCCAGTAGCTCCACACCTCACTCTGCTTCTATTATGACTTTGTTTTTTATGGAATATTCAAATACTTAAGTGGAAGGAATTAGACAACCACTTGTTGAAAAACAAAGTAACCCTCTTCTTGTTTTTTGAGTGAAACAAATCGAAGTTTTTCCCTCCAAAAATTTTTGTGAAAACAGGTTGAACTGCCACTGAACCAGAGAAATACTGGAACACCAGAATATTCTCTAAAGCAAACCATTATTTCATTCACTTTGATTGAGTGGATTAAATTGCTTTGTTTTGATGGGCAGATTTTCTCAATGCATGGGAAATAAATATGTTTTTTACAGCAATCAGAGTCTGTAAGAAGCACTTTTCCTTACTATGTCTGCTTTGGTTGAGGGCTCAGCAGAACCCAACAGTAAGCATCCGTAGTAGGTTTTGTGACTCACAGACACCTAATGAGAATGTTTCTTGGTGACTTGACATTTCTCTGTGCTGGACAATCAAGAGAAATGGGGTATTCAGAAGACCAGGTGCTTGGTATTGTTATTCTTCAGTAGGAAGAGTCCGTCATTAGGAAAAAGCCCAGTTTGTAGTATTTGAAAGTTTTTGACTAAACGTTATGGGAGAATGTGTGGGTATGGTTTATATTCCTATTTATACATATGGAGACAATAATAAGTATTTATTTAGATTTGGGGGTTTTTTGTGTGTGTCATAGCGAAGGAAGTCAGGGGAAGAATGGAAATAACATTTACCTCCAGAGTTCAGTTACTTGCAAATATTGTGAAATACCATCAAAAACTGCCCTTAAAATAGTTATTTCATCTGTCTGTTGCTTGTTTAAACTCTCATTAATCTTTACTTTTTGACATTAAAATACAATATGTCAATTATTTTATGTCTGTGTTTTCTTTTATATTGGTAGTAACCTAAATGATGTCACTTCGGTTCTGTATTGCTATAATCATTAGTGTTATCCTTCAGGACAAAAAAGCATGCTGCTAACAGTCCGTGACTTAAAGATATAAGCCAACTTTATGTTCAGACCTTACGTTCATAATATTTTTAGCAGTATGATACAGTGGAGGTCCAAATTGGATTAGACTTTTGCATTGAATTCCAAAGTATTGGTAAGTCTAGCACATACCATATAATCTTGCTAAACTGTTGTGGGTACATTTTTTTTAAACCCGTCTGTCTGTCAGTATTTCACATGGAGGTCATTTCTTGAGTAATGCAGGATGACCTGAGAAATTCACAGTTAGTAATTCTTGATAAAGCCGTATGAGTTACGGTGCTTTAACATGAGTCTCCCTCACACCACCAATTCTGTTTGAAAATCGAGCACATAAGCAGATTTACCAAGATAACAGTGAAGCACTTAGTGTGGTTGAATGTGATACGTTAGAATGTTTTTTAGTTGCTTTTTTAGTTCATTGTTAGTCCTTTTATGTTTGTGTGTGTCTATGTATGTCTGTGTGTTTGGTGAATCTGAATTGAATAGATGACTTCTTATTTTATGTTTTAGGCCAAGATTGACAGACACCTAAATATTCATGACTTGAGAATATTCTGCAGCTATAAATTTTGAACCATTGATGTGCAAAGCAAGACCTGAAGCCCACTCCGGAAACTAAAGTGAGGCTTGATAAACCTGTAGATTGCCTCACATTTGTCTGTTTACAGAGTAAACTTTACATCCAGGGAAAGAAGAGCACCACCAGCAGAAGACTTTGCAGAACCCTCTAATTTGATGTATTGTTAAGTTTTTTTAATGTGTGTATGAAATGTAGAAAGATGTAAAAGAAATAAATTAGGAGAGACTACTTTGTATTGTACTGCCATTCCTACTGTATTTTTATACTTTTTGGCAGCATTAAATATTTTTATTAAATAGACTATGTTGGTTTGTGTGCCTTATCTTAGGACAGCACTGCTTTAGATAATGAATGTTTCCTTAAGAGTTTACTCTCACTTTTTTATAACTCATAATCGACGTTTAAATTGAAATCGGTTCAAAATGTTGGTCACTTGCTTTTAAAAATTTTCTTTAGTTACCTCTCAAGTAGTCTTCCTGTCAGAATAGGTTAGATGAAAGCACAGAAGAAAAGTTATAATACTCCTTTTGTTACTTGGAAAAAATATTAATATGGATTATGGTATTAAATTATTTTTAAGTAAGTGTAGCAACTCAATGCAGTTTTTAAAATCATCGTGTTACTCTTGTGTTGGATGTTTTGTGTTCCTCAAACACTTCCTGTTATAAAAAGACCAAGGGTTCCCTCTTGAGTGAGAAGCTTTTGGCTTCTTTACCATCGAATTTCCCAACCAGGCGATGTGTTTGGGCTGTGTGTGCAGTCAGTTGTCAGGTTACTGGTGATATTCTTCTTGTCTAGACACACACAAGCCTGTGTGTCATGTGAGTATCACCTTAACAGTATAACAAACTCATAATTGGTTTTGTTTTGCCAACTGTGAAATTTTTATAATACTGTTTATTGAATACATCTGTTTCATCTTTTAAAAATGTAATGACTCTCCTTATGTTCATTTTGCCTTGCTTTCCAGTGTTTCTGGTTTATTTTGGGAGTAAGCAAATTCTTGATCCCTAGTAAATCTTTCATAAAGAATGCATGAAAAATTCATTATACCATAAAGTAGTGCAGGAGGATAATCCTCCTTTTTAAAAAAATACTTATTTTGAGAGAGAGCACGCACGCCTGTGTGCGAGCTGGGGAGGGGATGAGAGGGAGAGAGAGAATCCCAAGCAGGCTCTGCACTGACATCGAGGAGTCGGATGCTTAGCCGGCTGAGCCACCCAGGATAATCCATCTTTTGTGTCAACGAAGTTCTTGAAGGTCATCCACACTCAACTAACTACTTCTATTTCCTCATTACCCGTATACTCTTTACCCCAAGAGTGTCTGACTTTGTCTTGTATCACTACAGAAATGCCTCAGAAAAGTCATCTTAGCTCGTATTATAGCCAAATATAGTTAACTCTTCAATTCTTACCTTATATGACTTCTTGACAGCAACATTAAGAACTCCTTCTTTGAAACTTTCTCCTTAGACTCAACGAGACCTCTCTGCTTTCTTTACCTGTCTTTCTGCCTGACTCTTGTTTTATTGTGGTAAGAACACTTAACATGAGATCTACCCTCTTAACAAATTTCTAAGTGTAAATTATGTTGACTGTAGTTACAATGTTTGATAGATCTCTAGAGCTTTTTCATTTTGCTTAACTGAAGTTTTATGCTTGTTGAATATAATTCCCACTTCCTCCTGGCCCCCAACCCCCACCACTGGCAATCACCATTCCACTCTTTGATACTATGAATTAGACTATTTTAGGTACTTTATGTAGTGGAGTCATGCAGTATTTGGTTTTCTGTGACTAGCTTGTTTTACTTAGCATAATGCTCTCAAGGTTTATCCATGTTTTTGCATACTGCAGAATTTCCCTTTATAAGGCTGAATAGTATTCCATTGTATATATACAGTTCACCCTTGAACAACATGGATTAGGAGTGCTAACCCCCACAGGAAAATCTGTTTATAACTTTTGACTCCCCCAGAACCTAATTACTAAAAGCCTACTGTTGACTGGAAGGTTTATCAATAACATAAACAGTTAACACATATCTCGCACTTGTGTTCTGTACTACTCATACAATAAAGTAAGCTAGAGAAAAGAAAATGTTAGAATCATAAGGAAAATACATTTCAAGTACTATACTATATTGTTACCATAAGTTTATGTTCTGTGTAAGATGAAATTGTCTGTCAGAACCTGTATCAGTATTGTCTTACATGATTCAAAAAACTGTAGATGTGATACATATTACTAACACTAGATGAAAAATGAAAAGGTAATGTGGAAAAGAAATTAATGTTTATAGGAATAATGACTTCATGTGTTGATAACAAGCAGCAATATGATTGCGTTATGGTAACCTAATGTGATCAGTACAGTTATTTCACAGTGGCTTGGTGTAATCAATATGATTGTTGCAAGATAGCCTAACATTACAGAAATGAATGAACTGTTATAAAATTTTTATGGCATATTGCATTAGAGTCATATTCATAATACAGTATTAGAAACATTAACATTTGATGTATCTCGGCAACACAGTCCATTTGTGAGTTTTTTCAAATTGTTGCAAATCTCCAAAAAATATTTGTAATATATTTTGAAGAATATCCACTAATACGTGGATCCACACAGTTCAAACCTGTGTTGTTCAAGAGTCACCTGTATATGCCACATTTTCTTTATCCATTCATCTGTTGATGGACTATTGGGTTGTTTCCACATCTTGACTGTCATGAATAGTGAGTGCTGCAGTGAACATGGGAGGGCTAATATTTCCTCAAAACCTTGATTTCAGTTCTTTTGGATAGATACCCAGGAGTGGGATTGCTGGATAACATGGTAGTTGGATTTTTAATTTTTGAAGGAACCTCCATTCTCCATAGCAGCTGCACCATTTTGCATTCTCACTGTCAGAGCACAAGGGTTCTAATTTCTCCACATTTTCAACACATTTTGTCTTGTTTTTGATAATACCATTCTGACAGGTATAAGGTGATATCGTGTGTGTGTGTGTGTGTGTATGTTTGCATTTCCCTGATGATTAGTGGAGTTGAGCATTTTTTCTTACACCTGTGGGTCATGCATATGTCTTCTGTGGAGAAATGTCTATTCTTTGCCTTTCAACTGGTTTGTTAGTTTTTTCTGATATTGTAGGCGTTCCTTATATATTTTGGAGACTACCCTTTATCAGGTACATGGTTTGCAAATATTTTCTCTCATTTAGTAGGTTGTCTTTTCATTCTGTTTCTCTTCTGACTCTAGGACCCCATCTTTGGGCCTTGGATTTTAATTTTAACACACTTAACCTTGAATGATCTCATCTTTGCCCAAGTCTTTATCTGATTCCTCTGTGCTGATTATTATATGCAACTTCTTCCACTCCTGCTCCAATGTCAGCTCTGAGTTATAAACCATGTACCCAATTCCATAAATGGTAATGGCATAAATTTCTTAAACTCCAATACTGAATGCTACCTTCCTCCTGTATTTTCTAGTTCATTTGGTGCCACCCACCAGAAACTGGAGATTCATTGTAAGTTCCTCTACTTAGGCTCTACATCCAGTCGGTCACAAAGTTCTGTTAATTTTTCTTTAAACTTTCATTACAGATGGGGAACACAGCAGTAGACTCTCGTGCCTCCTGTGGCATGCCTGTTTGTGCCAATCCAGTCTGCACAGCCTCCCCGAGTGACTTAAAGATCTGAGTGTCACCCTTCTTAAGATGATCTAATGGCACCTTAGAAAAATTTGCCTTCATTTTAAATCCCAAGGCCCCAGCATGCTGTGTACACCACTTCATCTTTTGGCTGTTTCCTGACTATCCTCCTTTTTTTGTTGTTTTTTGTTTTTCCCCAGTTTTACTGAAAAATAATTGACACGCATCACTCTGTAAGTGTAAGGTGTACCGCATGATGGTTTGATTTGCATATATTGTGAAATGATCCCTAAGTAGGTTTATTTAATATCCACCTTCTCATATAGATACAATAAACAAAATAAATTTTCCTTGTGCTGAAAACTCAGGATCTACTCTCTCAACAACTTTCATACGTATCACACAACAGTGTTAAGTCTAGTCATCATGTTGTACATTACATCCCTAATACATGTGACTGGAAATTTGTACCTTTTCTCACTTCTCCCTCCCCACACCATCCACCTCTAGTAACCACAAGTTGGGTCTCTTTTTCTCTGAGTTTGCTGTTTGGTTTACACGTGTAAGTGGACTCCACATATTAAGTGACATTGTACAGTATTTGGGTTTTCTCTACTTCTCCCACTTAGCAAAATGCCTTCAAGGTCCATCCATGCCACGAACGGTAGGATTTCCTGTTACTGTTTGTTTTGTTTTGTTTCTATGAATGAATAATATTCCACACATATCACATCATTCTTATCCATTCTTCCATTGGTGAACACTTAGGTTTCCATGTTTTAGTTATTGTAAATAATGCTGCTATGAATATGGGAGTGCAGATGCCTTTTTGAGTTAGTGTTTATTTTTGGATATATCCCCCCAGCAGTGAAATTGCTAGATGACAAGTAGTTCTATTAATTTTTTGAGGAGCCTCCATAATGTTTTCCATAGTGGCTGCACCAATTTACATTCCCACCAAGAGTGCACCAGGGTTCCCTTTCTCCACGTCCATCCTCTTGTCTCTTTGGTCATGGCCATTCTAACAAGCATGAGGTGATATCGCAGTGGTTTTAATTTGCATTTCCTTAGTGACTTGCAATGAGTATCTTCATGTACCTGTTGGTCATTTGTATATCTTCTTTGGAAAAATGTTCAGGTCCTTTGTCCATTTTTTAATTGGATTATTTGGATTCTTTTGCTGTTGAGGTGTGTGAGTTCTTTATATAGCTTGGATATTAACCCTTTATCAGATACATAGTTTGCAAATCTTTTTCCCACTTTGTAGATGGTCTTTTCAGTTGGCTGATGATTTCTTTTGCTGTGCAGAAGCTTTTTAGTTTGATGCAGTCCCACCTGTTTATTTTTGCTTTTGTTGCTTATGCTTTAGGCGTGCCTGCCTGTTCTTAATGGGCACCCTAAGCAGGTGCTATGCCAAACTATTTGGAATTACTGGAATATTCCTTGCTCATTCATTTGTTGAATGAATATTTATTGAACGCTTATGTGGTAAGCACTGTACTAGAGCTTTCGTATTCAGTGATCGGGGGAGAACATGGTTGTGGTCGACTACAGTCTTGTGGGAGAGCTAAACAGTAAGCATGTAAATAAGCAAATATGCAGGTAAAACTAGTGTTAAAGTGCCATGATGGACAGAGGTACCTACTTAGATGTGGAGAAGAGGGCTTTTCAGACTTGGGAAATCAGAAGCAGAGTTATTATTCAGGGATGCTGGCACATTCTGTTACTCTCCTTGGATAAGGATAGGGCCTCACAAGAAGTTTGGCTCAAGAACAGGAGAGACCAATTTGTGATGGCATTAGGTTAAAGAAAAGTGCTCAGATTGCTCCTGTCTGTTCTTTGGAATGGCAGTAGAAGCCCCCAGTTTGGAGAGAGCAGTGGCAAGGCAACAATCAAAGCTGTCAGACCTGATGAGACACTGCCCTGTGGTCTTTGAGACTCACAGGCACATAACTCCTGAGGGTTCTGGCGTTTAAGGGAAGCTCCTCTAAAATAAACTATATCTGCCACTGCCCTGTGGTGATCACCTTACTTTTGATAAAAGTTTATCTTAATTGAATCGGAAATTTAATGTAACCTGCTGGGTCTTTGGATGGGTCTCTGCCCAGCAGTTCTTAACCCACTTGAAATGCTGCACCTACTGTCAAAATGAGATTGATGTGAAAACCCCACCACCACGATTGTACTTTGGATGGCATTTTCAGAAACCCAAGAAGTGAGCAGTGACTTGACTCTTCCCAGGTGGGACCTGATGGTATGTGGCATGAGACATGTGGGTGGTTGAGGGACTCATCAAGAGCAAACCATACAGCAAAATTCACCCACTGATCAGTACTTCAGATTGCCTGGCCCAGTGAACAGCTTAAGGAAACCGAGATAACAGCAAGGCAGCCCAGCGCACAGCACAATTCCAAGCTTCTCGTGATCGAGGCTGTAGGAATACTTAAGGTCCCACCGCCAAAAGTTGATCAGTCAGTGGGATCAGAGAGGTCCCAGGGACACCCCCTCTGACTGCCATGCAGTGGCATTCCAAGCAGAAATTGAATAACTACCAATTTTAGGTGTGGAGGAGAGAATGAAGCTGAGAAATGTGGTAACTTTTCATGTCTTGTGGGGAGAAATGTGCCGTGGGGTACAGAAGGAAATTGCAAGGAGGGGAAAAGAAATCAGATTCCTTTAGTAATTACATTGACCTGTGTGAATCAGTCTTGCTGTTGTTACAGGTAAGATTGGAAAGATCTGTCCTAAGCTCTGTAAGTTGTGCATGTTAAAAGAGCGAGCCAAAAAAAAAAAAAAAAAAAAAAAAAATTTATTAAAACAAGGAATAAAAACTAATATTATGCCTGAAAAATAACAGCTTCTAAGTAGAAAACTAAAAATTCTTAAAAAAAATTTTTTTTTAATGTTTATTTTTGAGAGAGAGAGAGAGTGCACAAGCAAGGGAGGGGCAGAGAGAGAGGGGGCAACAGAGGATCCAAAGTGGCTGAGCTCTGACAACAGTGAGCTGGATCCGGGGCTTGAACTCATTAACCATGAGATTAGGACCTGAGCTGAAGTCAGATGCTTAACTGACTGAGCCATCCATGAGTCCCTGAAAATTAAATATTCTTAATTCAAATGACTGTAAGATGATTCCATTTAAGTGTTAAATCTGATTTCAGTCTAGTTCTATGTAGAACTTATGGCAGGGATGGGGACCTTTACTCCTTACCAAATATTCTGTTTACTCTTCGAATTTCCGTTCCCCGGCCCCACCCCTGCAGCTGCATTGGGCATGTGACTAGTTCTGACTGTGAGATGTGAAAAAGAAGTGAGGTGGGGAAAGCCCACGTGCAATTCTCCCAGCCCTTCCCCTGCCCAGGCAACTGAGGCCAGGTGTTCTGATAGTTTAGTTAAAAGATGGCAGAAACTGCAAGCCTGAGTCCCTAAAAGTGATAATATCAAACGGAATTCCTTGCCTTCAGGGGACGTGTAATGAGAGAAATGAACTGTAATGTTAAGCCACTATACTTTGAGATTGCTTTTTATCCATAACATAGACAAGTTAGATAGAAAAGGATGGTAATAAACTAGAAGTGTTGGGGTTGGAAAGCAAGGTGCATATTTTGCGTTTTATGGAAACTTTGCTTGAGTCCAGGGCTTTTAATCTGAGGAAGAGATGAATAAAACATTGTTGTAATGCAGTCCAGAGATTCTACTTTATTTTAACTTAGATTTTAGTTAACATACTGTGCAACATTTGTTTCAGAAATAGAATTCAGTGATTCATCACTACAACACCCAGTGCTCATCACAGCAAGTGCCCTCTTTAGTACCCATCACCCATCTACCCCATCACCCACCCACCTCCCTCTGTCAACCCTCAGTTTGTTCTCTGTCATTAAGAGTCTCTTGTGGTTTGCTTCCCTCTCCCCTTTCCCCCCGCCCAATTCTACTACTTTCTACCAAACATTTATATTGATCTATTCAAACTGAGTGAATTCTACAATTAAGTTTTTATCTGTCACCTAGATTTAAAATGCAGAGCTGGACTTCTTTCTACAGAGAGATAGAAATTTTAAAAGATATATTAAGTGTGGCTATATACAGACTATTACAGATATGGAAGAATGTTATGGACCCTGTGGAGCAAAGAGGAAATCATTTGTCTTGGAGGAGGACAAATTATTGGCGTTCATTGGTAAGAATGTGTAAAGTTGGGGTAAAGGAAAAACGAGTACCTGGTGAAGGGAACAAACCAAAGCACTGGAGGAAATGGAACTAGAGGGGCCATGGCACCTCTTAGAGGTTAGGAGAGAGGAGCAGGTGCAGAGAGAGCCCTTGTGACCAGGGAGGCTCACTGAGCCTTGGGAGACCATCATCCCGGAACACCCAGCCAAGCCATGCTGCCATTTCTAGCCTTGGAAGCAGCTTACAGTGCCTGTCTAGGCACTGACAGTGGGCTGAAAGAGCCATGACAGCAGGAAGTAAAATGAGATGTGGGGGGATAATGCAATCCCCTGCTGCCAAGTGAGGAGAAATGGAATCAGGTTTGGATGTGTTACTTCTCAGAATAATGAGCTTCCAGATGGAGTTGTCAGCTGCTCCCTGAGAGGAGACCAAATTCTCATAACCTCACCCCTTCTCACCCCAAATGGCCAGTGGCCATTTGTGGAGGTGACAGTAGAATGGATTTGGCCTGTCCCATTATCCATAACAGCCCCAATGCAGTTAGTTCACGTGGAACATGGAAATCCCTCAGGGTCACAAAGTATACCAGTTAAGAAATATTGTGGCTAGTATGCACAGATTGGATAAAAGAATGGCCTTTATAGGATAGAAATTCAAGCTCATGTAGTTCAGGACTGGTTGGGCAACTCAGGGAGCCACATGCTATCTGTTTCTCTACTCCACCATGCATGGGTCTTATTCTCAATGTTATCTGAAGTCCAAGATAGCTGCTGGAACTCCAGTTATCACATTCACATTCCAGGAGAGCAATAGCCCCCCTGGCTCAGCTTCCGTTAAGCAGGCTCTCCTGAAGTTGGCATTCCACTCTCACCTCCTTTGCCAAAATTTGTCCACATGCACGCACTTAGTTGCAAGGAAGTCTAAATATTTCAGCTGGGTATATTGCTGCTCTGTATAAATGGGAGTTCAGCCACCCACACACAACCTAGTATAGGCATTAAAAATAAATCCATTGCCCTTTTCTGCTGACATCCAAGCAGGAAGCTGAATGCCTGGTAAATGTGTTTAGTTTGGGGAACAATCACTCAGTGCGTTTCTGGGTCCATGTAGCACAGGACACAGTGTCTTTACATTTCACCTGTGGTGCTCAAGTAATAATTCTAGAATGCAACATTGGAAGAATGGACATGGCACCATTTTGTCCATGTAAGGCTTCATGTTTCTGTATTGAGTTTTCTATGACCTGTACTTTCTCTAATAGAAACTTCAAGGATACCACTACTCCAGCCAGGATTGGGTGCAGGGTATGGTATGTATGGAAGAATGGATGATAAACATAACAATGCAATATTATTATCAAAATGTGCCAGTGTCTTTTATGAATTGGTACTTGTAGGACCCAGACATCATTTTTGTAAGCTATATGAGTCAGAAGAAATTATTCCCACTGAATTTTTTTATGTTACTAAAGTATCTTGAGAAATTCTTAATATTAATTTGCTTGTGTTTGGGATATTCACTTCCACACTCACAACTTTGTGGATGTTTCTGTCCTTGGCAACCTCCAAACTGGAGCTGTACAGAGAGGGAGATTCTAGGAAATGTTGTTCTTTGTCTGATGCAGTAGACCTGCCATATGGCCCCATTCCAATTGTCTGCATCCTTTCTAGTCAGTTAACTCGTGTTAACACAAGAGATCCTGGGAGGCAATTCAATCCATGTTGTAATTCAGCCATGCTTAGGTTAGACTTGGGTGTGCTTTTCAGAAATCTTAGCCTTCCCTAGGGGACCTGGGTGGCTCATTTTGTTAAGTGTCTGACTCTCAATATCGGCTCAAGTCATGATCTCACAGTTCATGATATCAAGCACCACATCTGCTCTATCAGCGCAGAGCCTTCTTGGGATATTCTCTCTCTCTCTCTCTCTCTCTCTCTCTCTCTCTCTCTCTC
>NW_026057586.1:61258968-61381134 GCF_023721935.1 Panthera uncia | reverse complement strand
TCTCTCTCTCTCTCTCTCTCTCTCTCTCTCTCTCTCTCTCTCAAATAAGTAAGCATTAAAAAAGTAGAAGAAGAAAAGAAAAAGAAACCTTAGCCTTCCCTGTGGTTAGGGTTTTGTTTTGAGCAGCCATAGAAATGTTCAGATTCCTTGTGTGGACTTTGAGCTGGGAATTTAAAGCCTTAAGATTCTTATTCTCTTTCTTCCCAAGTTCTCCAGCACACTTAGAAACAAACCAATAGCTTTATTATAGTCTTTATTTTTACTAATGTCATCTGTGGCAGCAAGTGCTTGGTCATCTAGAGCCTTGCCTTTTCTAGGTATCTATCTGAATTCGTGTATCTACAAATGATAATTTGAGTAAACTGTTTTGCCAGAGCATGCCACAGACTGTCAGTGTCCCTGTTACCACTGGAAATAGAGTCATTAATATCCTTAAATCTAATTAGACCAGACAACCAAATTCAGAAAGCCCAGAATCAATTGAGAGAATTCAGCTTTAAGATTCCATTCTTTGGGGCACCTGGGTGACTCAGTTGGTTAAGCAACTGACTGGCTCAGGTCATGATCTCAGTTTGTGAGTCGAGCCTGGCGTCAGGCTCTGTGCTGACAGCTTGGAGCCTGGAGCCTGCTTCAGATTCTGTGTCTCCCTTTCTCTCTGCCCCTCCCCTGCTCACACCCTGTCTCTCTCTCTCAAAAGTAAATAAACATTTTTAAAAATTTTAAAAACAAGATTCTATTCCTCTGGAAGCACCCCACTTCCAGTACCAGATTCTGTTATCAGTCAGGGATCAATTCGAGAAGCAGAACCACTGGGAGGTATGAGTATATGTAGGCATAAATGAAACTATCAAGGGATTTGGCCTCTTGTACCTTGGGGAAGCCAGTTAAACAGGCTCTTTAAAGCTGTTGTCTCAGCACCTGCAGCTAAAACCTGAGGTTCACGGGTGGGCCATGGTTATAAAATGTTATAAAGTGTGGAAAGCAAGGACAAGTGGGAACTCAGAAGCACAAGCTGGACCCGTGAAGGTGGGCTGGAAGCTGTGACAGCTCTGTCAGCCTCTAGTGGTATGGGTGACCTGCAGGAGAAGCTGGTGCCATTTGTCACAAAGCTGACATCCAACCATGACCCAGAGCTTGGTTCAGGGAAGGTGAACAGTGCAGCCCACTGCTTTCCCATACCCGCAAGTTGAGCCCACTAGTAGGTGGCAATGTGTACAAGCCACATAATGCCTACTGCTTCAAGTCTACCCTCCAAATCTCCCGTAAGTCTCTTATGGCCACCTTAACTGGAAATGTACAGGGAGGTGAATTCTGGGAAATGTAGTTCAGCCTAGCAAAATTGGACATATTCCAAAGCCACCACATTGCTAATATTTGTATACTAGGATTAGATATCACAAAGGATTTCTGGAACCAGATCAGCAAAACTGCTGAAATAGACCACTCTCTAGAGAGAATGGAAAGAACTTATTCTGAATCCTTCCTTGCAATGGTATTTACCATCAAGTGCTTCCCCAAACTGCTAACACTGGCATTATGAATTTGCAAGTCGTGCTGCCTTCAATTAAAGCTAATCCAATTCTGGGGGGAAGGAATAGTATTCTGGTGTGCGGTATAGTTTGTCTTAGTGACTCTCCTGTTAAATAGTCCTTGCCCTAATGGTCCTGGAATCTGCAGGGAAAGAAGATATTCAGCTTTTAATGGTCTAGTAACTGGCCCCTATCTTGGGTTTCCCAGAAACCAAATCTAAAAGACTTGTAAACTAGAAAAACTGCAGATAGGTAGGTCAGGGATATATAAAGGTGTATGCGCACACACACACACACACACGCACACATGCACATATACATGCATAAACCACATCCACATAATTGGTTTTGTTGTTAGGACACATTTCACAGGTCACAACTTAGGTTTAGAGAACTGTTAATATTTTCCTGTAACTGAACCTAATTTTTCCTTGAGTGTTCGATCTGCTTGATAAGCAGAAGAGCAAAGTACTCTCTTTCAGGTAAATGTGGTCAGTGGAGGCAGGTGAAGGTGCAAACCCGAGGTTCTATCCCTCCTTCTCTCTGCAGAGGCATCCAAGTTCTCACCTGCATCTTGGCACAGAGGGTGGGGAAGGGTGGGACTGTGGTCCTGGCACATCTCCTGCATGGGCTTCGGTTTGTGCAGCCTGGGGCGCATTGTCAGGAACCACAGTCCTGAGGCCCCTGCAGCCCTCTTTCAGCCTTTCAGGAAGCTTGAGGATGGGGAGGGAGGCTCAGGGGGCCACCTCCTACTGCTGCCTGTTACATCTGCTCTGCTGCCATGTCCTGTGATACAAGGGACATCTGGGGGGCTGGCAGTCCCCCAGGCTGTACCCTGAAAAGAGGGCCCAGGCCTCTTATCTCTCAGACTCTCTCTGGGGTTTCTATTGTCCCTTGCCCATAGTATTGCAAAACAAGCCACAGATGGTTGGCAGAAAAGCCAACAGACATTTATTTTCTCGCAGTTTTGGAGGATAGAAGCTCATGATCAAGGTGCCCACAAATTCACTTTCTGGCTAGAGCTCTCTTGGTGACTTGGAGACTTCTGCCTTCTATTTGTGTCCTCACATGACCTTTTCTTGGGCGCCCGTGCATAGATAGAGCAAGCTGTCCGGAATCTCCCTCTTTTTGCAAAGACACCAGCCCTGTTGGATTAGGGCCCCACTCTAATGACCTCGTCTAACCTTAAGTACCTCCTTAAAGGCCCTGTATCCAAAAACAGTCACATTGGAGTTAGGGCTTCAACATGTGAATTTGGGGAGGGGGGCACAATTCAGTCCGCAACACCCCATTCTTGGCTCTAATGGGATGCAGGGTGTCTCCTGGGAGACAAATGTTTTCTCCTAGAACATTTATCTCTTTTTGAAGACATTTGAATGTATAAACTCTGCTTTAATCCCTTTGGGTTCTTAGCATTTTGGCACTCAAACCTCTATTCCTTTCTCAAAAGCCTGACTCCTTTCTAGATGTCTGGGAATATTTCCTATCTTAACTTTGGAGAAGGTTACACAGAAGTTGACATATTTAAAAATTAACCAAACTGTAAAGTTCAGATTTGTGTACTTCACTATCGGTAGGTTACTACTCGATTTTATTTTATTTTTTTAAAGAAGCCCAACTCTTATTAGCAAAACATTTGCTTTCATGATGACTCTGTGGGTTTCAGGAGCCTACATAACCTAGATTTTAAGTCCAACATTAAGCACGGGCCCTCTCTTGTTGTATTCCTCTCAGGACAATCCTTCCTGAGACTGAAGTTGGGTTTGGATATGTCTGACTGAAAGGGGAGAAGGTCACCTTGTGACTTGCAGAAGGATGGGAAGGGCGGGAGGGGGGGCGTCAGTTCATATCTACATAGCAGTAGCAGTGTCTTTGGTTGGATCCACCAAGAAAAAAACTCAAATAGCACGACGGAAGAACTAGCAGCCTGAGAAGGTAGGGGTGAAATACAGCTTTTGGTACTGTTACATATATATATTTTAAGCATATTAATATTTATATTTTAAATATATACTTATATTTCTATTTTACCACGGCCATGTATTGCATAAAAAGTAACATCTGCACCATTAAATAATACTTCAAAAGATCTGCTAAAAATGACATGGAAGATGTCCATGACATATTGTGAATTCAAAAGAGAAAATTCAATAACAGTGGGTGTAGTAAGAGTATCATGTTGCTTGCTCGCACACACACAGCTGGAAAGAATCACTCCAAAATGTAAGCCTGGGGACTAAGATAGAATTGGGCTTTATCCCTTTTGTTTCTACACATCTTTCCTGTTTGAAATTTTTGCAGCTAGCCTGTGTTACTTTTATAATGACAACTTCTTCCTGACCAAAATATTTTGCTGGTGGGAGTAATTCTGGGTTTGACCTTTTTCTATTAAATATGTGAAATTTCATGAAGAATTTTAAGCTACATTTTAGTGGCTGATTCAGACCCTTTACACTGAGGGGAACTCCAGTTGGGAAGTAACGCATGGGAGGTGATACCAAAAAGCTAAAGCATGCATTCACAGAGAACATGCCTTGTAGTCACTCAGGTTGCAACTGGAGCCAAACTGGGAATTCAGTTCAGATTTCCCTTCTTTAAGGAAGTCTGTAGGGTCCTTCCCCCTGACCCCACCCATTTTCAAGAAATTTGAAGCAGTAGAAGTTTTAGACCGGATTATTTTAAAGACTTGGCTAGGGTGTAAAGATAATGAGAGGAAAGGGACAGCAGTGGTAACTCTGATAAAATACCATTTCACAGAAATATTTTTATACCAGATATACGCTGTGGTGGCAGACACAGGCATTTAAAAGGAAAACTAATAAAATCTTTGTAGGATGTCAAGCAGATTTTTCAAAGGAAAGATATTATCTATCCTGATGCCTTGCCTCAGAATTATTGACACTGAGGCTGTTTCTTAACATTTCATGGTGTTTTTTTTTTTCATTATTCTTTCTCATTGCTATCAATCTATATTTGTGCATTTGGAGGCCTGGTCTTTCTATACTGCACTAATAGGTTTCTGATATCTTTTATTGTTTTGGTGATGTGACATTGGGCTAGAGATTTATATGCTGCAACCAAGGTGATGCTTCTTTCCATCTTCAGGGAGAGCACAGAGGACAGAGAAGGGCAGCCACATGCTATTACCAGCTGCATCTGCACAGGGTGGATCTGGGGGGACACAAAAGGACAATGTGCAATTCATTTTACCAACACACATTCTTGAGTACAGTGCTATCAGAAAGAAGAATGATCTGGTATCTTCTGTTCTTTTGTAATTTAATATAATTTTTGTAGCTTGTTAAAAAGACCAATAATAACGTCTCTAGCTCCATCTAAATTTGAGGAGGAAATTAGCATACCCCCCCAAAAAAGAGCTATAAACTATTTTTTAGCTTAGATGAAGTTGCGAGACAGTTTTACAGAGCTTCCAAGCACAGAAGAAAAGGTTTTCCTTGATGGAAAGATGACAGTCCTAATCTTCTATGAATATCAACTGCATATCATCTCCTGACTTCTCCTGACTTCAAATACCATTTTCATTAAAAAAATGTTTTTTAATGTTTATTTATTTTTGAGAGAGAGAGAGAGCATGCAAGCAGTGGGGGAGAAGAGAGAGAGGAAGACCTAAGAATCTGAAGCAGGCTTCAGGCTCCGAGCTGTCTGCACAGAGCCTGACATGGGGCTTGAACCCACAAATCATAAGTGAGATCATGACCTGAACCAAAGTCTGACGCTTAACCGACTGAGCCACCCAGAAGCCCCTCATTTCTTTTTCTTAACTAATTGCTCTGGCTAGAACGTCCACTACTTTATTAAATAGAAGTGGTGAAAGTTAATGTGCTTGCCTTGTGCCTGCTCTTAGAGAAAAAGATTTTAGTCTTTTATTATTGAGTATGATGTTTGCTGTGGGTTTTTCATATATGGCTTTTATTAATTGAGGTATTTTCCTTCTATTCTTAGTTTGTTGAGTATTTTAGTCATGAGAGGGTGTTGAATTTTGTTAAATGCTTTTACTGCATCAATTGAGGTGATCGTGTGGTTTTTGTTCTTTGTTCTGCTAATATGATGTATTACATCGACTGATTTTCTTATGTTGAACCATCCTTACATTCCAAGAAAGAAAATCCTATTTTTCATGGTATATAATCCTTTTAATATGTTGCTGAATTCTGTTTGCTATTTTGTATTTTGTTGAGGATTTTCATAACATTTTCATCAATGTTCATAAGGGATATTGGTCTTTAGGTTTTTTTGGAGTGTGTTTTCTGGCTTCAGTGCAGGATAATGCTTACTTCATAGAATGAATTAGGAAGTTGTTCCCTTCTGTTTAATTTTTTGTAAAAGTTAGAGAAAGACTGAAGTTAGTTCTTCTTTAATGTTTGGTAAAATTCACCAGTGAAGCCATTAAATCCAGGGTTTGTTTTTGTTTGTTTGTTTGTTTGTTTGTTTCGTGTGTTTTTTTCTAATTAGGAGATTCGTAATTACTGATTCTATCTCCTTACTAGTTACACATCTATTTCTATTAAGATTTTCTATCTCCTCGGATTTAGTCTGACAGGTTTTGTCATTTCACCTAGGTTAAACAATTTGACGGCATACAATTGTTCATAGTACTCTCTTATAATCCCTTTTATTTTTTAGAATTGGCATTAATGTCCCCACTTTCTTTTCTTACTTTAGTGATTTGAGTCTTCTTTTCTTAGTCCATCTAGCTAAAGGTTTGTCAATTTTGTTGATCTTTTAGAAGAACCAATGTGCAGTTTCACTGATTTTCTCAGTTGTTTTTATTCTCAACTTTGTTTATCTCTGCTTGAATCTTTATTATTTCCTTCTTTCTTCTGGTAGCTTTTGGTTTAATTTTCTTTGTCTATTACCTGAATACATTTGCTCATTTGAGATCTTTCTTCTTTTTTAATGCAAGCATTCAGAGCAATAAATTTCCCCCTTGGCACTGCTTTCATTGTGTCCCATTAGTTGTGACATGTTATGTTATGTTTTCATTTATTTCTATTTACTTTCTAAATTCTCTTGTGATGTATTCTTTGATCTATTGGTTGTTTAAAATGTGTTGTTTAAATTCCACAATTTGTGAACTTTCCAATTTCCTTCCTGTAATTGATTTCTAACTTTATCCCACTGTGATCAGACAAGATACTATGTATATTATCTGTCTTTTTAAATCCATTGAGACTTAATTTGTGACACAACAAATGATCTATCCTGGAAAATGTCTGATGTGCCCTTGAGATGAATATGTATTCTGTTGTTCTTGTTGGATAGAGTGTTCTGCATATGTCTGTTAGACCTAGTTGTTTTACTGTGTTAAGTCCTCTGTTTTCTAAATTCATGTCTGGTTGTTCTATCCATTGAGAATGGAATATTGAAGTTTACAACAATTATTTTAGAACTGTGTATTTTTGCCTTCAAATATTAATTTTTGTTTCACCTATTTTGATGGTCTGTCATTAAGTCTGTAATTGTTTATAATTGTTTTATCTTCTTGCTGTATTGAAGCTTTAATCAATGTATAATGTCCTTTGTCTCTTGTAAGCTTTTAAAATTTAAAGTCTATGCTGTCTGATATTAGTATAGCCACCCCTGCTGTCTTTTAATTATTACTTACTTGGAATATCTTTTTCCATTCTTTCACCTACAACTTATTTGTATTTTTTGATCTAAAGTATCTCTTGTAGGGGCACCTGGGTGGCTCAGTCGGTTAAGCATCTGACTTTGCCTCAGGTCATGATTTGATTGTAAGTTTGAGTCCCACATCAGGTGAGCTCAAGCTCTGCTTTGGGTGAGCACAAGCCCCACTTCGGGTAAACATGAGCCCTGCTTCAGGTGAACCCCACTTCTCTTTCTCTGTCTCTCTGTCTCTCTGTCTCTCTCTCTCTCTCTCTCTCTGACTCTTGTAGGATTCTCTCTCCTCTCTCTGTCCTTTGCTCACTTGCACCTTCTCTCTCTCACTCAAGAAAAAATTAAAATAAAGTATATCTTGTAGACAGCCTATATTTAGATCATTCTGCCAATCTGTGTCTTTTGATTGGAGCATTTAACCCATTTATATTTAAAATATTTTTTTAAGTTTATTTATTTATTGAGAGAGAGAGAGAGAGAGAGAGAGCAGGGGAGGGACAGAGAGAGAGGGAGAGAGAGAGTCCTAAACAGGCTCCATGCTCTCAGCACAGAGTCTGATGCAGGGTTCAATCTCATGACTGCAAGATCACAACCTGAGTTGAAATCAAGAGTCCAATGCTCAACTGACTAAGCCACCCAGGCACGCCTAAATTAATTCTTGTGAAGAAGGTACTTACTTCTGTCATCGTGTCATTTGTTTTCTATATGTCATATAGGTTTTCATTGCTCATTTTCTGCATGACTGTCTTCTTTCATGTTTATTGATTTTTTAGTAGTAGAATGTTTTAATTTCCTTCTCTTGTGTGTGTGTGTGTGTGTGTGTGTGTGTGTGTGTGTGTGTGTGTTCTGTAGCTTTTTTTGTGGTCAACATTTCTTCCAAGGAATATCTGGTGGTAATGAATTCCCTCAGCTTGGTTTATCTAGGAATGTCTTCATTTCTCCCTCACTTTTGAAGGATAGTTTTACAAGACTATTTACAAGGATAGTATTACAAGACTTTGTTGACTTGTTGACTTTTTTTTTTCTTTTTAGTGCCTTATATATATCAGTCCACTGTCTTCTGGCATCCAAAGTTTCTGATAAAAAAATCTACTGAAAATCTTATTAAGGGCCCTTTGTATGTGACAATTTGCTTCTCTCTTGCCACTTTCAAATTTGTTTTTTGCCTTTCAACGCTTTAATTATAATGTGTCTTGTGCATCTCTTTGAGTTCATCTTACTTGGAGTTTGTTGAGCTTCATGGATGTTTATATTCATGTCTTTCATCCAATTTAGGAAATTTTTGACAATTATTTCTTCAAATATTCCCACTGCCCTTTTCTCTCTCTTCTTCTGAGACTCCTGTAATGTGTGTGCTGTCCCACTTGATGGCATCCCACAAGTCCTTTAGGCTCTAGTCATTTTTCATCAATTTTTTTCTTTCTGTTACTCAGACCCAATAATTTTAATTTTCCAATCTTCAAATTCACTGATTGTTTCTTCTGCCTGCTCAAATATGCCTTTGAATCCTTCTAGTGAGTTCTTCATTTCAGTAACTGTGCTTTTCAGCTCCAGAATTTTTTTTTGTTTATTTTCTAGGCTTTCTATTTCTTCATTGATTATTTCCATTTTGTCCATATGTCATTTCCTTGATTTTCTCCACAACTTCCTCTAGTTTATTGGCTTCTTTAGGATAATTTTTTTAAGTTTATTTTTTTAAGTAATATCTACCCCAATGTGGGGCTTGAACCCACAACCCTGAGATCAAGAATTCCACACTTTTCTGACTGAACCAATCAGATGCTCCTAAGATAATTGTTTTAAAGTCTTTGTATAGTAGATCTGCTATCAGCTCTTTCTAAGGGACAGTTTTGTCTGTTTATTTGTTTGTTTGTTTGTTTGTTTGTTTTGGCCATACTTTCTATATGCCTTGTCATTTTTTGTTGAACACTTGGACATTTGAGTCTAGTAGTGATAATTCTGGATATCAGATTTTCCCCCTTTCCCCAGGGTTTTAATTTTCTTTCCATTATTTTCCTTTCCTCTTCCCCCTCTTCCTCCTCTTTCTTTTTTTCTCTCACTTTCTCCTTCCTCTTCTTCCTCCTCCTCCCCTTCTTCCTCTTCTTCTTCTCCTCCTCCCCCTCTTCCCCCCTCCTCCTCCTTCTCTTCCTCCTTCTTCTTCCTCTTTGTTTATTATTATCAGCTCTCTATATATCAAGGACAAGACTGAAGTGTAAATTAGTGTCTTTTCAGGTCTATTCTGAGCCTGCATTTTCTCTTGGCACATAGTGACTTTCCAACTCCCCCCAAATATGAAGCTGCTTCTGATTGTCCTAGTCTTTAATGTCTGGCTCCCAAAAGTGAGAAAAGAATAAAACTGAAGCAGGGAAAATCCACTGGCCTATTAAATCACCTGAGTTTCACTTACAACAATAATGTTGTTGAGTGTGCATCAGAAAAAGCAATCATAGGGGCACCTGGGTGGCTCAGTCGATTAAGCATCTAACTTTGGTTCAGGTCATGATTTCATCGTTTGTGAGTTCAAGCCCCTCATAGGGCTCTCTGAACACTCATAAATCAGAGCACAGATCATTGATATTTGGATTTTTTTTCACCCCCTTGGTTCCCACACACTCTGCAAGCTGCTCCTGGAACATGTGCATGGCTGCCTGCTACATGTTGGGGCATGAGTAGCTGTTATTGTGCTAAGAGATGAAATTGACTGAAATTAAACACAATTTACCATTCAAGTCTTCCAGTGGAAGTTTCAAGCCTTCAATACGATCTAGAGTTCCAGAACAGTTACATCAGACATGTTTTACCAGTGCAATTGCTGTCTGCATAGGGAGAAAGATTCCTGGTGCTTCCTACTCCACCATCTTTCCAGAATCCTTTTCCCCTTCACTTAAAAAATGTTTATTTAGAGAGAGAGAGAGAGAGAGAGAGAGAGGGCAAAGGAGGGGCAGAGAGAGAGGGAGAGAATCCCAAGCAGGCTGCTTGCTATCAGTGCAGAGCCTGATGCAGGGCTCAATCTGATGAATTGTGAAATCATGACCCAAGCCAAAATCAAGAATTGGACGCTTAACCTACTGAGCCACCCAGGAACCCCTCCCCTTCACTTTTGAAGGATAATTTAACAGGTCACAGAATTCTAATAGGTAGATTTTTTTCTCTCAATACTTTAAATATTTCATTCCACCCTCTTCATGTTTGTGTGCTTTCTAAGGCGACATCATATGTAATTCTTATACTTGCTTCTTTATAAGTAAGGTGTTTTTCCTCCTCTGGGTTCTTTAAGGATTTTCTTTTTCTTTTTAAAGTTTATTTATTTATTTTGAGAGAGAGAAAGAGAGAGAGAGAGAGAAGAAGAAGAAGAAGAGAGAGAAAGAGAGTGAGTAGGGGAGGGGCAGAGAGAGAGGAAGAGAGAGAATCCCAAGCAGGCTCTGCACTGACAGTGTGCAGCCGGATGTGGGGCTTGATCCCACAAACTGTGAGATCATGACCTGAGCCATAATCAAGAGTAGGACACTTAACTGACTGAGCCAACCAGGTGCCCCAGGGATCTTCTCTTTATCTTTGATTTTCTCTAGTTTGAAAATGATATGCCTAGGTATAGTGGGGGATTTTGTTCTTTTTTTTTTATTTGTTTGGGCATTTGTCATACTTGGTGTTTTCTGAGATTCCTGGATCTATAGTTTGGTATCTAACATTAATTTGGGGGAAATTATTGCTTAAATTGTATTTTTCTGGTCCATTCTCTATTTTTTTCCTTCTGGTATTCCCATTATGCCTATGTTACACCTTTTCTAGTCATCCCACAGTTATTGGAAATTCTGTTCTGTTTTGTTGGGCTTTTTTTTTCCAGTCATTTTTTCTCTTTGCTTTTCAGTTTGGGAGGTTTCTATTGACATATTCATGAGCTTGGAGATTCTTCCCTCAGCAGTTTCTAGTCTACTAATGAGCTCATGAAAAGAATTCTTCATTTTGCTTACAGTGTTATTGGTCTTTAGTTTCTTTTGGGGTTTTTCTTAGAATTTTCAACACTACTTATATTGCCCATCTGTTCTTGGATGCATTCTACTTTTTCCATTAGGGCCCTTAGTATATTAATTAGAGTTGGGTTTTTTTAATTATTATTTTAGAGAGTGTGGAAGAAGGGGCAGAGGGAGAGTGAGAGTGAGAGAATCTTAAGAATGGAGCCCAACACAGGACTCCATCCTACGATCCTTCATGACCTGAGCCAAAATCAAGAGCCAGACGCTCAACCAACTGGGCTACTCAGGCACCCCTAGAGTTGTTTTAAATTCCTAGTCTGATAATTCAAATATACTTGCCATATCTGCTTCTAATGCTTTCTTTGTCTCTTCAAATTGTTGTTTTAAATAATTTATTAAAAAGTTAGCTAACATACAGTGTATACAGTGTAGTCCTGGCTTTGGGAGTAGATTCCCGTGATTCATCACTTTACATACAGCACCCAGTGCTCATCCCAACAAGTGCCCTCCTCAGTGCTTATTACACCTTTTCCCTGCCTCCCCACCCCCATCAACCCTCTTTGTTCTCTGCATTTAAGAGTCTCTTATGATTTGCCTCTCTCTGTTTGTAACTTATTTTTCCTTCCCTTCCTCTATGGTCTTCTGTTAGGTTTCTCAAATTCCACATATGAGTGAAAACATAGGATATCTGTATTTTTCTGACTGACTTATTTCATTTAGCCTAATACCCTCCAGTTCCATCCACATTGTTGCAAATGGCAACATTTCATCCTTTTTCATCACTGAGTAGTATTCCACATCTTCTTTATCCAGTCATCAGTCAATAGACCTTTGGGCTCTTTCCATAATTTGATTATTGTTGATAATGCTGCTATAAACTTCAAATTGTGTTTTTTGCCATCAATATGTCTTCTAATTTTTTCTTTATAGTAATATATGTGTACCAAGTAAAAATAACTGCTACCAGTAGGTCTTTAGTAATGTGGTGGTAAGGTGTGGGGAGAGGGAAAGCATTCTGTAGACTTATAATTGTTTCTCAGTCTTTTTTTTTTTAATGTTTAGTTTTGAAGGAGAAAGAGAGCATGAGTGGGGGGGGCAGGGAGAGACGGAGACACAAAATCAGAAGCAGGCTCCAGGCTCTGAGCTGTTAGCACAGAGCCTGATGTGGGGCTCGAACTCACGAGATCATGCATGACTTGAGCCGACATCTGATGCTTAACAGACTGAGCCACGCAGGCGCCCCTGTGTCTCAGTCTTTAAATGGACTTATGTCCCTGGACTGATCTTCCCAAGTACTTCTTATTCCTCCACCTCCACCTCTACCACTTTACCCAGAACTGGGTGGCTACAGTGGACTGAAATTGGATATTTCCTTTCTCCCAGGTAGTTTAAGCTCTGATAAAACCCCAGCAGCTTTGGCTCTGGCAAATAGTTTCTCCTGAGAACAGATTTTGTTAAGAAGAATGGAGTGCTCTGGTGAATTTAAAAATGATTACTTTTCCCTTCCCTCTGTTAGAAACAAGAAGATACTGGTAGAACTTCTGGAGGTAAAGCTAACAAAAGGCCCCTCCCTATGACTCCCCCTGAAGTGTTTAACTCTCAGACTAGCCCACAGTGAGCCTCCAGCAGGTTTTCAGTTATAATTGAGGTTTTCCTACCTTGGCATTTGTTCCGCCAGGGGTTTCTGCACTTGGGATTCTGTTTTGTTAACTTGTGATTCTCTTTATCTGCCTATTTTTGAGAGCAGAGGTTTGCATTGTGACCCTACTTCTATGATGGATCTAAGAAGAGTTACTTTTTCAGTTTGTTCAACTTTTTACTTATTAGAACACAGTGACAACTTTCAAGCTCCTTACATGCTGGGCCAGAAATCATAAGCCCCTTTTGCTTTTTCCTCTTGAATATTTTGTTAATTTTAGTGTCAATGATAAAATTGAGGAGGGAAAAACAAAGTTTTAAATGTTCCTTTACCTAAGTCCTTGACTGCTCCATGCCAATCTTATTTTTCCAGATTCCTTTAAAGAGATTGAACTACAGCTACTGCTAATGAAAGGTCATTGTCAGCTGAGAACTCTCGACTAAAAGGAGGCTTTCCAAAATTGGAGACAACTTAAGTGTGCATCAAAAGGGGCTTGGATTAAATAAACTGTTATATATGAATAATGGAATACTATATATTGACAAGGGACAGTGTTCATGACATATTGCTTAGTTATGAAGAATAACAAATTGTTCCAAAATTCATATGATATAATTCAATTTTTGTATAAACAAATAAGAAGCACACACATTCACTCATACTAAGAAACATAGAAGTCATTTTATATATTCCTGTTAAAGGTTTTCAAGGACAGACCTCAAAATGTTAGCAATGGTTTCCTGTATTGAGAGGAACTCATCAGGAGGGTGAGGTGAGGAAAGGTGGGAACATTGCTAATAAATATATACACTTCTGATAGTGTATCCATGTTATTATTCAATTTTGTTTGACTTAAATGGAACCAGAGATAATCCTTTGCATTAAGTAGGATTCCTGGACCTTATAAATCTGCTATAAAATAAATAACTGAGAAACTCAGTGACAAACACAAATTCCAGGGAAAGAATCTTCTAATTATAATGACCTAAGAATAGACTCATGCAGTCTTATTTCACGGAGTACATTTGTGTATTTGAGAACAAACCATTTCATATTTAGTTCACAATTGGACACATTTTTCCTCATCCTAAAACCAAATATCTGTGTAATTTGTACTCTCTCTTACCAGGTTCCGGGGGTGACACGATATTAACTTCTTTCCAAGCAGTTAAGCAAATAAATTGTGAAACCAAAATACTTTATATTTTAAAAGTTATAAAAATCTCTAAACTTTCTTGTTTTTTTTTTTTTTAATGTTAATTCATTTTTGAGAGACAGAGGGAGAAAGCAAGAAAGCATGAATGGGGGAGGGGCAGAGAGAGAAGGACAGAGGATCCATAGCAGACTCTGTGCTGACAGTAGAGAGCTTGATGTGGGGCTCCAAGTCATGAACCCTGAGATCATGACCTGAGCTGAAGTCAGACGTTTCACCAACTGAGCCACCCAGGCTCCCCAGAACTTTCTTGTTTTAAAACACTGATGTGGTGCCTGGGTGGCTTAGTCAGTTAAGTGTGTGACTTGGGCTCAGGTCATGATCTCACGGCTCATGAGTTTGAGCCCCATATCAGGCTCTCTGGTGTCAGCACAGAGCCTGCTTTGGATCCTCTGAACCTGCCCACCCCCCGTGCCCCTCCCCCACTCATGCTTGCTCTTTTTTCTCTCTCTCTCAAAAAAATAAACGTTAAAAACATTGTTAAAAAATAAAACACTGATGGGGCGCCTGGGTGGCGCAGTCGGTTAAGCGTCCGACTTCAGCCAGGTCACGATCTCGCGGTCCGTGAGTTCGAGCCCCGCGTCAGGCTCTGGGCTGATGGCTCGGAGCCTGGAGCCTGTTTCCGATTCTGTGTCTGCCTCTCTCTCTGCCCCTCCCCGTTCATGCTCTGTCTCTCTCTGTCCCAAAAATAAATAAAAAACGTTGAAAAAAAAAATTTAAAAAAAAAATAAAATAAAACACTGAGAACCCAGAAATGGACCCACAAACGTATGGCCAACTAATCTTTGACAAAGTAGCAAAGAATATCCAATGGAATAAAGACAGTCTCTTCAGTAAGTGGTGCTGGGAAAACTGGACAGCGACATGCAGAAGAATGAACCTGGACCACTTTCTTACACCATACACAAAAATAAACTCAAAATGGATGAAAGACCTAAATGTAAGACAGGAAGCCATCAAAATCCTTGAGGAGAAAGCAGGCAAAAACCTCTTTGATCTTGGCCGCAGCAACTTCTTACTCAACATGTCTCCGGAGGCAAGGGAAACAAGCAAAAATGAACTACTGGGACCTCATCAAAATAAAAAGCCTCTGCACAGTGAAGGAAACAATCAGCAAAACTAAAAGGCAACCGACAGAATGACATTTGCAAATGACATATCAGATAAAGGGTTAGTATCCAAAATCTATAAAGAACTTAAAACTCAACATCCAAAAAACAAATAATCCAGTGAATAAATGGGCAAAAGACATGAATAGACACTTCTCCAAAGAAGATATCCAGATAGATGGCCAAGTGACACATGAAAAAATGCTCAACATCCCTCATCATCAGGGAAATACAAATCAAAACCACAATGAGATACCACCTTACACTTGTCAGAATGGCTAACATTATAAACAACTCAGGCAACAACAGATGCTGGCGAGGATGCAGAGAAAGAGGATCTCTTTTGCATTGTTGGTGGGAATGCAAGCTGGTGCAGCCACTCTGGAAAACAGCATGGAGCTTCCTCAAAAAACTAAAAATAGAACTACCCTACAACCCAGTAATTGCACTACTAGGCATTTATCCACAGGATGCAGGTGTGCTGTTTTGAAGGGACACATACACCCCCATGTTTATAGCAGCTCTATCAACAATAGCCAAAGTATGGAAAGAGCCCAAATGTTCATCGATGGATGAATGGATAAAGAAGATGTGGTGTATATATACATACATATATATGTATATATACATACACACAATGGAATATTACTCGGAATCAAAAAGAATGAAATCTTGCCATTTGCAATTACGTGGACGGAACTGGAGAGTATTATGCTAAGTGAAATTAGTCAGTCAGAGAAAGACAAAAATCATATGACTTCACTCATAGGAGGACTTTAAGAGAAAAAACAGATGAACATAAGGGAAGGGAAACAAAAATAATATAAAAACAGGGAGGGGGACAAAACAGAAGAGACTCATAAATATGGAGAACAAACTGAGGGTTATGGAAGGGGTTGTGGGAGGGGGGATGGGCTAAATGGGTAAGGGGAACTAAAGGAATCTACTCCTGAAATCATTGTTGCACTATATGCTAACTAATTTGGATGTAAATTTAAAAAAATAAAAAAATTAAATTAAATAAATAAATAAAAACAAAGGGAAACCATGGGCGCCTGGGTGGCGCAGTCGGTTAAGCGTCCGACTTCAGCCAGGTCACGATCTCGCGGTCCGTGAGTTCGAGCCCCGCGTCAGGCTCTGGGCTGATGGCTCAGAGCCTGGAGCCTGTTTCCGATTCTGTGTCTCCCTCTCTCTCTGCCCCTCCCCCGTTCATGCTCTGTCTCTCTCTGTCCCAAAAATAAATAAAAAACGTTGAAAAAAAAAATTTAAAAAAAAAAAAAACAAAACAAAGGGAAACCAAAAAAAAATTAAATACAAATCAAAATAAAATACTGACATGAAGAGGTAAAGAAGGGTATTCAGAGATTATCCTCATGGTACTCCTGATGCAAATCGGGAACCTATTATCTCTGGTCCTATATTAAGCCATCAGTTTACATCTTATTTCAATACTTCTGGGGAGCAACTTAAAGTTCCTTCAGGAACTTTAAATACATCCAGGAATAGCCTACTGGGATAACCTGGCCAAATATGTCCAGATGGATTTGCAGAGCCTCTGAGGTAATGAGTATTGGGGGTTGAATAGTGTCCACCCAAAATCATGTTCTTGCCAGAACCTTAATTAGACGTAGGGTCACTGGGGGTGTTATTAGTTAAGTGAGAGGAAGTCATACTGGAATAGGTGGGCCCTTAATCCAGTATGACTGGTGTCCTTATAAAAAAGAGGAGAAAAGACAGAGACACAGACACACAGGGTAAGGGCCATGTGATGACAGAGACAGAGATTGGAATGATGACGCTATACACTGAGGAACACCAAGGACTGCAGGCCACAACCACAGACTGGAAAAGGCAGGGGAAGAGCCTTCTCTAGAGCCTTAAGAGAGAGCATGACCTCACTCACACCTTGATTTTGAACTTCTGCCCCCAGAGCTATGAGGGAATACATTTCAGTTATTTTAAGTCCTCTAGTTTGCGGTAATGTGTTTCAGCAGCTCTAGAAAACAAATGTGTAATGTCTGTTTTTTAATTGTAAAAGTATTAATAGAACTATATAAGGCACCTTTTAATTTTAGCAGAATTTCATATAGAAATGATACAGTAGCATTTTATAAGGACATTATTTTTGAAAATAATTGTGTGTATTTTTTTAACTTATAAAAATTTTGAATACAGAGAAAATAGAGAGAATTATATAAATATATGCCCATCAACTAGATTTAAGAATAATGTTTCCTGGAGCACCTGGGTGACTCAGTTGATTGAGTGTCCTACTCTTGATTTTGGGTCAGGTCATGATCCCAGGGTCCCAGGGTCGTGAGATTGAGTCCCTCACCAGACTCCATGCTGGGTGTGGAGCCTGCTTAAGATTCTCTTTTTCTCCCTCTGCCCCTTTCCTCTGCTTGCACATGCTCTCTTTCTCCAAAAATAAAAAAAAAAAAAATTAAATGTTTTAAAAATAAAAAAAATATTTTTCCCATATTTGCTGTGTCTGTTGTTTGTAAAGTATTGTGAAATAAATTACATAAATCATGCATGTCCTTTTAAATGCTTTATTATACAATTCTGAAAAAATGCAGAAAACATCCTACATAACCACACACGATTATAATATCTAACAAGATTAAGAATTCCTTAATGCCATCTAACATCCCATCCATATTAACATTTCTTCAACTTTAGTGGAGGCACCTAGGTGGCTTAGTCTGTTAAGTGTCAGACTTTGGCTCAGGTCAGGTCATGATCTCAACATTTCGTGAGTTCAAGCTCTGCATTGGGCTCTCCACTGACAGTGCAGAGCCTGCTTGGGATTCTTGCTCTCTTGTCTCTCCCTGTCCCCTCCCCAACTCATGCTTTTAGTCTCTCCCTCAAATAAACTTAAAAATTAAAAAAAAAATTAAAAATTTAAATTTCTTCTATTTTGTCCCCAAAGTATCTTTTATAACTGATTTGTTTAATCTAGGATCCAATCAAGGACCACACATTGCATTTGGCTGTTATATCTCTAGGTGTTTTTCCTAGGTAAGGCCCCCTTACCTTTTTTGTTTGTTAATGTTATTGACTTGTTGGAGAGACTGAACAACGAATGTTGAATGGACTGAATTGTGTCTCCCCCAAAGTCATATGTTGAATCCCTAGTTATATCTGGAGGTAGGTAGGGGCTTTAGGGGCTAATTAAGGTAAAATGAAGTCATGAATGTGGGGCCTTGATTTGATAGGACTGGTGTTCTTATAAGAAGAGGAAGAAGCATGAAACCTCTCTCTTTCTCTCCCCTCACACACACACACACACAGGAAAGGCCATATGAGGGCACAGCAAGAAGGTACCTGTCTTTGAGTCAGGAAGAGAGCCCTCACCAGAAATCTACACTGCTGGCACTTTGACCTTGGACCTCCAGCCTCCAGAGCTGGGAGAAAATAAATGTCTGTTAAGGCCCTCAGTCTGTGGTATCTTGTTATGGCACCCGAACTAATACAACTATTGTCCTGTAAAATATCCCACCTTTTAGATTCATCTATTTCCTCATGGTGGTGTTTAACTTACTCCTCTATCGCCTATGTTTCCCATATATTAGATTTCATATTAGATCTAAAAGGTTACTTAAATTCAGGTTAAATACTTTTGACAAGTCTTCATGAGTGATGCTGTATACTTCATATTGCATTCTAATTACTACACACGATACCTGTTTCTTCCACAGTTGATGATGCTAAATTGTTCATTTCAGGTGTATGAGCTGATCTCCCCATTGAAAAAATGTCCATATGGCTTTTGACTTTTAACATTTATGTATTTTTGAGAGAGAGAGAGCACAAGGGTGGGGTGGGGCAGAGAGAGAGGAAGACATAGAATCCAAAGCAGGCTCCAGGCTTAAGGCTATCAGCGCAGGCCTGACGTGGGACTCGAACTCACGGATTGCTAGATCATGACCTGAGCCAAAGTCATATGCTTAACCGACTGAGCCACCCAGGCGCCCCAATATGGCTTTTAACTTTTGATTGAATTCAGATATTCATAAAGTTGTTTTCAGAGTCCCAGATTGCTCTAAATGTTTTCCGTTAATGAGCTGAGGTAAAGCAGGAGAATTTACAAAGTATACCAAAACAAACTGTCATGTAGGAGACACAGCTCAGTATTCAGGTTCATAAAACTTGTGATATAACAAAGATATCACTTCTTAATTTCTTTTTCTTTTTCTTTTTTTATTAAGTTTATTTACTTATTTTGAGAGAGAGAGAGAAACAGAGCACATAAGCTGGGGAGGGGCAGAGAGAGAGGGAGAGAGAAAGAATCCCAAGCAGGCGCTGCACTTCCAGCGCAGAGCCCAACATGGGGCTTGAACTCACAAATCGTGAGATCATGACCTGAGCTGAAGAGCCAGATGTTTGGGTCAAAAGATATCGTTTTTTAAAAATCAATGTGCCTTTTGTCTTTCATCTTTCAGAATATAAATCTATCAGGATGTTTTTGACTGTGAGCAACAAACTTGACACAGACTTGCTTAAATAATAAAAGAACTATATCTCACAGAAGGGTCCAGAAGTAGGGCAGGATCCAAGTTAATTATAACCGTGTCTTAATACATGGCGCCCTACTTGCCCCAGCGTTCTCCGTTGATGGGGGGGGGGGGGTTGGGGGGGGGGAGGGGGGGGTGATGGGCATTGAGGAGGGAACCTGTTGGGATGAGCACTGGGTGTTGTATGGAAACCAATTTGAAAATAAATTTCATATTAAAAAAAAAAAAAAAAGGAATGAGAGAACCAGATTGCAGAGCCACAGATTAGAGGTTGGTTAATTCTAGATTTATATTTATTTTCAAAATCTAGGAAATACAAAGGGCAGTAGAATACATTTCTAGAAATTAAATAAGACAAAACTTATTTTTTTGTCTTATTAAGAGTGAAGACTGAACACATGCTATTGAATTTACCTGCTATGATCCATCATGAACTTTTACTTCCCAATTTTTAATGTATCTTCTGTGGCATCATGAGAAATCCTAGAAGACTAATAAAGGCATCAAGAAACTAAGCAAAAAAAAAAAAAAAAATACCTGGGGCCCTAGATCGGTCCTGTGTCCCTGTCCGCAGCTTTGACTCACCCTGAGGCCAAGGCCCGCTGAGGTTACCAGGTGGCCAGTGCTGCATGTGTCCTCATCCAGGAGAGGCAGAAATCCCAGGAACGGATCTAGAATGCCTCTTAGTGGGGCCCTGCTATCTTTGCCGATTCAGCATCTTACCACTTCTCTCTGGTATGACACCTTTATCTTCCTCATGCACACTCAGTGCATGCATTTTGGTGGGGTTGATTGCCACCACTTCCTATCACTCAAGTGGACTTCCTGGCCTATCCCAGATGTGGTCACTGGTGCAGGATATGGCCTGAATTCCCAGGTTGAGCAGGCCCCTTGGAGAAGAGAAGCATGTGCCCTGGTCCTAAGACTGGAGGGTGTAAGCCTGGAGTTGCTGGGACGTTCCCCGGAAAGGATCTGCAAGAGTGAGTCCAACACAGCAGGGTTAAGAAATGGACAGGCACCAAGCCCAGGTGACAGTGTGTTTGAAGCAACAGACTCTGCTTCTCTCTACTATTACTAAGTTTTAAAAAATGTTCCTTTTATGCTCTTTATGCCATTTTGAGGCTTTGTCATTCACAAGCAAAAAGTCACATTTATACTACACTCTACCTTATTGTACTATACCATGCTACACTACACACACACACACGTTCTAAAATGAAGATACAGGAAACTACATGCAATGTCGTTCTTGAATTTTGAGTCAACCATTCTTAACAAATCTCCTTGTTCTATGTATTCATTCCTAAGTTAAAGAATCCCTCTGTGTGGATTTGACATGTGGTCTCTATTTTCCTGTGGTTCTGGAACACAAGGTGGGTGAGCAAAACTAGGCAATTGTTCCTCTTACAGAGCTCCATCTTGGACTTGTTTTAGTCTGGGAATACCACATGTCCCTAGCAGTGGGCCAAATACATTTTTTTTTTAGTGAAACTCAGGGCAGAATTATGGGGCTTCACTTTTTTAAAATGTAAGCTATTACATGGTTGGCTAACCATTTTCAAATATTTGTCTTAATTCGCAATTGATGGTCAATTCCATTAGGCTCTTGTTCTTCCAAACACCTATACGTGAGTATGGGCTCTGGTTCTCTGTTCTGTCAGACCCCACTGTGACTGGGAGCACCCCACTGGAAGGAAGCATTTGGAAGAGTTCAGACAGTGAGACACATCTCTTATGGCTGGAGGCCCAAATCCAGTGCTCTGAGGGTAAAGGGGAAGAAAAACCCAAAGCCCAATCAGGGAAGCACTCGCTGACATAGTGCAGCTGTACAGTTCACCTTCCACCCATGAAGTGTGAGGCCATTCTCATGAGGCCTTTCCCTGAGCTCCCAAGGTCAAGGTTTCATGTTTTACCCCAAAGACCTGTCTCCAACCTCTCTTGCAAAAACCAATAACTCTATGTAAAACCATAGTCTATATCTTGCATTTTCCTGAGAGCTAGAAGGTGAAGAAGTTAAGAGGTTCCAGGAAAAAAGGATGACAGATCAGACATGGAAATAGGGGCCTCCGAGGACAGCTCTGTCTCTTCATGATTTCACTGGACATGGCCTTGTTTGCAGGTTTTATCCAAAGTCTCAAAGATTCCATGCACCATTTGCAACAGCCCTGAGTTTGTACTTAGAGTATTGAGCTGACCACTGTACTCCTCTTTGACATTTGACACCATTTGTCCCAGGGGCTTCCAAATGATCGTTTTTAACCATTTTTTTAAAAGCTCATCAATTGGTGCTTTAATTATTTTCAGCCTGTGTGTTTAAATTCAGAGCAGTTTCAAGAGGGTACTGTTAATAAAACCTATGGTGTGGCTGGGTTTTTCTCATGCAAACCCCACATCTCCCGGAGCAGGCTGCTGACTTTGCCAAGACACGGACCACCTTTTGTGGTCTCGCCTCTTCATCCTTTGCGTGCACAGTCACTGAAAACAATTCCTGGAAGAAATGTCCTCAAAGATGTTGACATTTACTGCCTCTTGAAAAAAGGCTTCTCAAGTTCTGAATTGTAATGACAGCATTCAGAGTTTCTTTTTTTTTTAATTTTGTTAATGTTTATTTATTATTCTTAAGAGAGAGAGACAGAGCATGAGTCGGGAAGGGGCAGAGACACACACACAGAATCCAAAGCAGGCTTCAAGCTCCAAGCTCTAAGCTGTCAGCACAGAGCCCGACAGGGGGCTTGAACCCATGAACAGGGAGATCATGACCTTAGCAGAAGTCAAATGCTCAACCGACTGAGCCACCCCGGTACCCCCAGAGTTTCTTATTATGGCACTGGGTATGGCTGTGCAAGGTGAACTGAATTCAGTGAGACTTGTTTGCAGCCAAGACAGGGACTTGACTGAATGAGACTCTACTTAACAACCAAGCAGGTCATACGTTAGCTGGAATTTTAGAAGCAAGCAACCAAAAATCCTTTACAGAATACTTTCAGAGAGTAATCCTAGAAAATATAAGTGGCTTGGAAATACCATGTCTTGTGTCAAATCAGTTTTATAAGCAATTGCGCAAAGACTGAAAACTGGTGTTTGGCAGACAGAATGACAAAATCAGCACTTGTTTTTCCTTGTTTTCATCCTCGGGGAGTAGCGAAGGAGGTCTGGTCCATCAACTCAGAAGTTGTATACAAATGTCTCCACTTACATGGTTTATCCTTCATTTATTCACCAACAGGAATTTTTCTAAGGACCTATTATATACATAGAAAGCAGTTGAGTTAAATCCTAAGGATGATTCCTGTCCCCCAGGAGTGGATAATCTACACAGGGAGATAATCTGTACACACGGTTCAGTAATCATTAAGTAGCAATTCAAGGAAGCACTTGATTAGGGGCATGAATGTCAGGGACAGACAATAAACACCAGGAAGTTCAAAGGTCAATGGGCTAAGCATGTGTGCTGCAGCGGTCCCAACCACTTTAGGGAGTGGACCACCATTTTTTATAGACCACATCCATACACATTCCAAGACTCAAGAGACAATCCAAACAAATGCTTGGAGTTGGGAGGGCAGTGGGAGACAGTGAGGACCCAAGCCTGAGTTTTTATAGATGGCCCAGGACCAAATGAGGTGGGAGAGTAGGCTGGGAACAGACAGAAAGGCTTGGGTGACACACTGAAGGAAGCATTAGATATTTCTGAGACAGGAACATAAAAAAATGATCTGGCAATGGTGACTGTTTCCCAGACGAATGTACTTTTTTTCATAGCACTTAACTACCTTTCAACATGTTACGCAGGGTACATTTTTCCTATGCTTCTTACTTATGGCCGATCTAGAATGTTAGTTTCCCAAGGGGGCCTAGAACAGTGCCTGGCACATAGTGGGTGCTCAATAAATATTTACTGAGTAATTACTATTTTCAAATTTGTCTCAAGACCAAAAATGTTCAAAATGTCAAATACTGAAAAGTGAGATATTAAAAAGTAAGAATGAATTTCTCTCTATGAAACTCAACTGTCTGACTTAAAAAAAAAAAAAAAAAAAAAAAAAAGCCGTGACAGAGAAAACAGTGGTTTGGTTGGGAAAATGCTGGTCACAGCAATGTTGGGAGGAATCATTTTACACTGGAAGGGAAGTGGGAAACCATGCTGTGGGTGGGAAGGAGTAGGAGTTGGAAGAGATCACAGTGTTGGCTTCTATTCAGAAGCCACTAATTATCTTCCTCCAAATAAATATTCAGTGAATTGTCACTCAGCATGTTGAATTTAGTTGGGAAAACTGATCATTCAGCACTGTATAAAAAAGCCTTAAAACATGCCTAAATGCTAGGGGCACTTGGGTGGCTCAGTTAAGTGCCTAACTATTCATCTCAGCTCAGATCATGATCTCACGGTTGCTGCCCCACATCGGGCTCTGCACTGATAGCACGGACGGAGCCTGCTTGGGATTCTCTCTCTCTCCTTCTCTCTCTGCCCCTCACCTGTGCTGTCTCTGTCTCTCTTAAAGAAATTTTTTAAAATGCTTAAATGCTAAATTCCGAGAAACATATGACCTACCAAAACTGAAGAAAGAAGAAATAGAAAATTTGAACAGACCAATTGCCAACAATGAAATTTAATCATTAAAAAAAAAAAAAAAAAAAAAAAAAAAACTCCCAACATGGAGCACCTGGGTGGCTCAGATGGTTGAGTGTCTGACTCTTGGTTTCAGCTCAGGTCATGATTTCACACTTTGTGCAATTGAGCCCTGCAACCAACCCTGTGCTATCAGCACAGAGCCCACTTGGAATTCTCTCTCTCCCTTTCTCTCTGAAACCCGCCCCCACCCAATAAATAAATAAATAAATAAACATTAAAAAAAACCCAAAACTCCCAACAAACAAAAGTCCAGAACCAGTAGTCTTCCCAGGAAAATTCTGTCAAATATTTAAAGAAGAGTTAAGCTATTCCAAAAAATAGAAGAGGAAAGAAAACTTCCAAATTAATTCTATGAGGCCAGCATTACTCTGTACCAAAACCAGATAAAGACACCACAAAAAAGGAGAGCTACAGGCCAATATCTCTGATAAACACAGATGCAAAAATCCTCAACAAAACACTAACAAACAGAATCCAACAATATATTAAAAAATCATTCACCATGATCCAGTGGGATTTATCCCTGGGATGCAAGTGTAGTGCAATATTCACAAATCAGTCGACATGATACATCACATCAACAAGAAAAAAAAATTAAAACCACATGATCATTTCAATAGATGCAGAAAAAACATTTGACAAAGTACAACATCCATTCACGATAAAAAAAAAAATCCTCAACAAAGTAGGTTTAGAGGGGACATAACTCAACACAATAAAAGCCATATATGAAAAACCCACAGTGAACATCACACTCAGTGGGGAAAAACTGAGAGCTTTTCCCCTAAGGTCAAGAACAAGGCAAGGATGTCCACTCTCATTACTTTTATTCAACATAGTTCTGGAAGTCCCAGCCACAGCAGTCAGACAACAAAAAGAAACAAAACGCATCCAAATTGGTAAAGAAGAAGTAAAACTTCCACTATATGCAGATGACAAGATATTATATAAAGAAAACCCTAAAAATTCCACCAAAAAAACTACTAGAATTGATACATGAATTCAGTAAAGTGGCAGGATATAAAATCAACATACAGAAATCTGTTGCATTTTTCTCTTTCTCTTTTAATGTTTATTTATCTTTGAGAGAGAGACACAGAGTGTGAACAGGGGAGGGGCAGAGAGGGAGGGAGACACAGAATGTGAAGCAGGCTCCAGGCTCTGAGCTGTCAGCAGAGCCCAACATGGAGCTCGAACTCGTGAACGGTTGAGATCATGACCTGAGCTGAAATCATACGTTTAACTGACTGAGCCACCCAGGTGTTCCAAATCTGTTGTATTTCTATACACTAATAGTGGAGCAGCAGAAAAGGAATTAAGAAAACAATCCCATTCACAATTGCACAACAAATAATAAAATACCTAGAAATAAACCTAACCAAAGAGGTAAAAGACTGTACTCTGAACATTATAAAACACTGATGAAGGAAATTGAGGAAGATACAAATAAATGGAAAGACATTCCATGCTTATGGATTGGAAGAATAAATATTGTTAAAATGTCTATACTCCCCAAAGCAATCTACTGATTTAATACAGCCCTATCAAAATACCAACAGCATTTTTCACAGAATTGGAACAAACAATCCTAAAATGTGTATGGAATCCCAAAAGATCCCAAATAGTCAAAACAATCTTGGAAACAAACAAACAAACAAAAAAACCTCAAAGTTGGAGTTCTCACAATTCCAGACTTCAAGTTATACTAGAAAGTTATTGTGATCAAACAGTATGGTACTGGCACAAAAATAGACACAAAGATCAATGAACCAGAATAGAAAACCCAGAAATAAACCCATGATTATATGGTCAATTAATCTTTGACAGGGTGCCTGAGTGACTCAGTTGGTTGAGCGTCCAACTTTGGCTCAGGTCATAATCTCATGGTTTGTGAGCTTGAGCCATCAGGTTTGCTGGCTCACTGCTATTAGCACAGAGCCTGCTTTGGATCCTCTGTGCCCCTCTCTCTCTGCCCCTCTCCTGCTCATGCTGTCTCCCCCCTCTCAAAAATAAGTAAACATTTAAAAAGCTTTTTGACAAAGGAGGAAAGAATATACAATGGGAAAAAGACAATCTCTTCAACAAATGGTGTTGGAAAAATTGGTCAGCTACATGCAAAAGGATGAAACTGGACCATTTCTTTCACCATACACAAAAATAAATTCAAAATGGATTAAAGACCTAAATGTGAAACCTGAAGCCATAAAAATCCTAGAAGAGGCAGTACACAGGCAGTAATTTTTCTGACATCAGCTATAACAACATTTATATGTCTCCTGAGACAAGAGAAATAAAAACAAAACTAAACTATTGGGACTACATCAAAGTTAAAATTTTCTGTACAACAAAAGAAACAGTCATAAAAACTAAAAAGCAACCTACCAAATGGGAGAAGAGATTTGCAAATGACATATCCTTAATAAAGGGTGACTACCCAAAATACATAAAGAACTGATACAAGTCAACACCTCCAAAACAAATAATCCAATTTAAAAAATGAGAAGAAGACATGTTGAACAGACATTTCTCCAAAGAAGGCATCCAGATGGCTAACAGACACGTGGAAAGATGCTCAACCTCATTCATCATCAGGGAAATGCAAATCAAAACTACAATTAGATATCACTTCATACCTGTCAGAATGGCTAAAATCAAAACCACAAGAAACAACAGGTGTTAACAAGGATGTGGAGAAATAGGAATCCTTGTGCACTGTTGGTGGGAATGCAAACTGTGCAGCTACTGTGGAAAACAACATGGAGGTTTCTCAAAAAGTTAGAAACAGAACTACCCTCCCACCTAGTAATTGCACTACTGGGCATTTAACAAAAAATACAAAAATACTAATTCAAAGTGATATATGCATACTTATGTTTATAGCAGCATTATATGCAATAGTCAAATTATGGAAGAAGTCCCAACTATCCATCAATAGATGAATGGATAAAGAAGATGTGGTGTGTATATATATATATATAAATATATATATGATAGAATGTTATTCAGTCCTAAAAAGGAATGAAATCTTGCCATTTGCAATGACATGGATGGAGCTAGAGAGTATTATGCTAAGCTAAATAAGTCAGAGAAAGAAAAATACCATATGATTTTAGTTTTATTTGGAATTTAAGAAACAAAACAAATGAGCAGAGGGAAAGAGAGAGAGAGAGAGAGAAACCAAGAAACAGACTCTTAGCTATAGAGAACAAACTGATGGTTACCAAAAGGAAGGGGGGGGTTGGGTGAAATAGGTGATGGGGATTAAGGACTTTGTCATGATGAGCACTGGGTGATGTGTGGAAGTGTTGAATCATTATATTGTACACCTGAAACTAACATAACACTGTATGTTAAAATACATAACTGAAATTAAAACAAAAACTTTAAAAAAAAGAAAATAAAACATGCCTGAATACTAAGCGTTAAGTGTATCATCTTAAGTGTGTGCACACACATGCTCACATGAAAGCATACATGACTTTATTTATTTATTTATTTATTTAGAGAGTGAGTAGGAGAGGAGCAGAGGAGAATCTTAAGCAGGCTTCACACTCAGCACAGAGCCCAATGTGAGGCTTGATCTCACAACAATCCTGGGATCAAGACATGGGCCAAAATCAAGAGTCAGATGCTCAACCAACTGAGCCACTCAGGTGCCAAGACATCACTTATTTTAACTTAAAAAAATGTTTATTTTTGAGAGAGAGAGAGAGAGAGAGAGAGAGACAGCGTTGAGCGGGGAAGGAGCAGAGAGAAAGGGAGACACAGAATCTGAAACAGCTCCAGGCTCTGAGCTGTCAGCACAGAGCCTGATGCAGGGCTCAAACTCTGGAACTGTGAGATCATGACCTGAGCTGAAGTTGGACACTCAACGAACTGAGCCAGCCAGGTGCCTAGATATGACTTATTTTAAATAAGAACAATCTGCCTACACACAGATGCAGTCTGCTCATTGCCATCCATGGGATGTACATTTGTTTTTCCAGTCCTGGAAATGGAAGTCATGAATGTGAACCATGTTTCCTTCCTTGGCAGGTCCCTTTGCCACCCTGTATGAATTTGTAAGAAAGCTGCCTCCACTCATTCCCTTATCATCACTGGGTACTGAGCCCACCTCTCTCCACCAACTTCTCTCCCCTTTCCCTGGTGCCACAGTATATTTAAATGCCTCAAATGTGACCAGTAATGTTACTAGCTACCCAACATAATTTTAAATGGAAAATTATGTTGTACCCCTCAAATGTATAGCACTGTTTAAGTTTTAGAAATAACTAATGTGATAAGAGATTGACCAACAATGATACTGTACAGGTTCAGAATGTCATTTCAAAATATTGGCATATGGTATATGTAACTTTGGCAAATGGATTATTTTGAAATAAACAAACTTAAGAAACAGCTGGTGCACAAAGGATACTCTGATCCTCCTTTGCCCCCCTGAAAGCAGAAGATAAATCTTTTTTGTGAAAGATAATCTTCCTGTACCAGGAGGGTAGAATCCCTCCTTATCACCAGAGACAGAGAGTTTAAGGCAAAGAAGACTGTATACAGAGAACTTGTGACATCGTCATCATATTAATACTCCTAGCCCAAACCCTTTTGGATTGTCAATTCTTCACAAATTTATTGTTTCTTTGTCTTAAAGGTATACAAGGTGGTGCTCTTGTATGCACATATGTTCATACAGAATTTAAATTGTTTATTTTTGTCTTGTTAATCCATATTTTATTATTGGGAGGAGCATTCCTCAGCCAAGAACCTAGAAGGGTAGAGGGAAAATTGTTTTTCCTCTCCTACACTACTTTGTAAGTTGAAAATTCCACACGATGGGTCAAGTTATCCTCTTCAAGTATGAAGTCACCAGCCCCCTGTGTCTGTTAGTGCCTGGGGTCCTCTGTCCACCCTTCTCTGTCCTGTCTCCCTCCCATAGGACCACTCTGACAGGACCACATCTGCAGGCTCCATTGCCCACTCCTTTCCAGGGGTTTAGCCTTTGGGGATCCCCAAAAAGAGTTTGCAGGACAGACTGGTGAGGTGAGACAAAGAGACAATTCTTCTAGAGATGATGGTGGCTCTCAGCAGGTGATGGTGAAGATGGTGAAACATGGTCAGTTGTAGATATGGTGAAAGGGGAGCCTACAGGGATTGCTGACAGATTGTGCATTTGTGAAATGCAACAGACAGGAAGGGTCCCTGGGATTTTTGCCTGAGCAACTGAAGGAACTGAAAAACCTTAGTGGGGGTAGGAAAGAATGATAAGGAATTGGCTTGACCAGGACGGCAGCAGTTTGCTTTTAAACATAGTGAAGTCCAGATATCTCCTACATGCCCATGAATTTGGCATGCTAAGTAGGCAGTTAGATGTTTACATCTTGAGTTCAGGGGAGAAGCTGAGCTGGAAATATAAATTTAAGAACCAGCAGCATGATGGAATTTTAAGCCATGGTACTGAAGATATTAAATATTGAAGTTTAAAAAAATCTCTATCATTTCAAATATATATTGATAAACATCAGCTGTTCTAAACCCTATTCACAATGCAAATTATCTGACATGATTTATTCATAAGTAAAAACACGCACAAAGCATGTTCTAGTTACTGTACCTCTGGCTTTATACTCTCTTCTTGGAGTCATTTTACCAAAGATAGTAAGTAAATTTATGATTACATCACAACCTGTTTCCTGGGCAACCTCATTAACTCCAGATTTTTCTCCTAAATTATTATCACTTTAATTGAAATTGGCCTGTTTTGTTCCCATGAAATATCAATTCCTTTAGACTAAATTTGGAAAATGTTGCCTTCTTCTGAATATGAGGACACTATAGTCTGGCTCAAAAGCAAGTATGGAAAGCACAAGTAACTCCTGCCATTTAGTGGCAATATTGAAAGGAGAATATCAAGTTGATTTCAGCAACCTGCTACCTTTAAGAACCTGGTTCCTTTGTGGGTGGTGGTTGGACTTGTGTGTCTGCTGTTGAGGGCGCCCCCTATGGCTCAGGCACTAAAGTTCTCCAAAGCAAAGTATTCTGGGATGTAACATTTCTCCCCTTTACTTCAAAAAACAGTATGTTAACCCTAGAAAGTTTAAGTTTTGTGGGTAAACAAATAGAAAAATATGAAACATCAGCCTTAAATAACTGCTGCTAACATTTTGGTTAATAGCTACCCCAACTTTTTGCCATAGTGTACATATTTTTCCTCCCCCTAAATTGAGATTATATGATGAGTGTTTTGTAATCCATTTGATTTAACCATATGGTTAAGTGAACATTTTTTTCAAGTCATTATTCTTCCATAACATGTTTTTGTGGTTAAAGAAATATATATGGATGCATCAAAATTCAAGGTAAATGAGGGGCACCTGGGTGGTTCAGTGGGTTAAGCAGCCGCCTTCGGCTCAGGTCATGATTTTGCAGTTGATGGGTTTGAGTCCTGTATTGGGCTCTGTGCTGACAGCTCAGAGCCTGCTTCAGATTCTCTGTCTCCATCTCTCTCTCTCTCTGCCTCTCCCTGCTTACACTTTGTCTCTCTCTCTGCCTCTCAAAAACTGAATAAAAATGTTAAACGAAATTTTAAAAATTCAAGATAAATGAGGGTCTGGGTAGCTCAGTCTGTTAAGTGTTTGACTTCAGCCCAGTTCATGATCTCATGGTTAGTGGGTTGGAGCCCCATGTTGGGTTCTGTGCTAACAGCTCAGAGCTTGGAGCCTGTTTTGGATTCTGTGTCTCCTTCTCTCTCTGCCCCTCCCTCACTCATGCTCTGTCTCTCTCTCTCAAAAATAAACATTGAATTTTTTTTTAATTTCAAGGTAAATGATAAAATAGACACTCATTTCATACATACATCATTTCCAACAGATTTCCATTGATTTCTACATGTTGGTCACTGTGAACTATTGTCTAAGACCATTTTTAAGGATGTTATAAATGTCCCAACTTTACGTTTAACAAATCTCCAGTTTCATTTATTTTTAAGTTTTCATTGTTCCAAAGACATCTTGTTTATAACACGTCTGTAGATAAATTACATATGGATTTCACAAAATGCTTCAGTCTTGGGCCACCTATTTCAGAAGGATGAATCAGTGTTTTAGAGAGGGTAGTGGCTGACACACAGCTCCAAAGCCAGGTTCCTCAGGCTTTCATTCTGAGCTCCACTGGCTGTTAATTCACTGTTATGTACTACAGTTTTAAGAAATAGGCTTGCCTATTTTATTTTTGTACACAGCAGATTAGATGTGCAAGGGTCAGGGAGGGGTGAAAGAATCATGGTAGGGGACACAGTATGAGTGGCTGAGGCAGGGAGTGTTAATTACACACAAAATGACAGTAGAAGGACACTCCCATCATTCTTTTTTTCTTTCCATCAAACATTTATTAATCATATGATATGTACCAGCACTAGGAAGATACGCCTAGCTGGCTAGGAGAGAAAAACGAATCAAGGTTCACAGAGACAATTGCACAGGGATTAAAAATATAACATAGTCAACAATAACAACACTTAGGTTCACTATCCTCTATTTAGAAAGCTGGGTGAACCATAGAATACTCATTGGAAACGTTTCCTTCCAATGGTTAAACATGAAAAGTGTTGGCATTTGAAGGAGAGTCCATTACTTGGAGAGTTCTCATAACTAGGACACCTCATTGCCTAACCACCATTTTCAGGGTATTTTAGTTAAAATGCAAATCAACAAAGGCTATCAGAACAAAACCACCACAGCATCAGCACAATAGACCGAATATACTCACAGGTTTTATCTGGTTCTCTTGAGAACTGCTGTGGAATTAAAAATATGAATATTATTTACATAAAGTATTACTGAAATACATACACAGAATTTATCATTTTGGAATAAACCATTTTCAGAGTATCTAAATGAAGAGACTATTCAATTATTCTAATCTATTTAGGATTTTGAATGGAATTACTTACTGTCACATTAAGTTTCATCTTCACCTATTTTTTTTTATTGTATCTGACTTATCTTCTTCTCAGAGGGGAAAAAAAAAAGACAACTACAGTTCTACAAACAGCAAGGATTTTTTTCCCTCATAAATTTACCCAGTAGAAGTATCCTCAAAAAACCACATAATTTCAAGGTCCAAGGAAGCAAAAACAAACCAACAAGATAGTTGAAGGGAGAAAATAAGATTTAAATTTTTTATTTAAGTTAGAAACTAGTCAGTAGAAATAACATATTTTTAAATCGATGTACCATTCTGCATTGTTTAAATGACATCCAAGATGCTTAGGTTTTTGTAAATCGAAAGGAGGTATAATTTACATGTCAAAGGAGAAAACAGTCTAACGGTTCCCTCTACTGGATGTTTTAATAGAAAGCTAGACCTACTGAATTCCTGCATAATGGGAATACACAGGAAGTCTGAGAGGATACAGGACAAACCTACATGGTGGTCTTTCTGGAGAGGAGAGGGCTTGACAGGAAGGTTGAACTGAGGAAGCATTTTCCTTCCATCTGTATTCTTTATATTTTTTATAGTGAGAGGGTATTCATCACTTATATAATTAGAGAATTGTTTTTAAAAGATACAAAATTCTGTATACTATACAATCTCAATTTAAAAACGTATTTTATTTTGAGAGAGGGAGAAAGAGCAGAGGGGGAAGGGGCAGAGAGAGAGAGAGAGAGAGAGAATCTCAAGCAGACTCCACGTCCAGTGCAGAACCCGACATGGGGCTTGATCTCACACCCTGGGATCATGACCAGAGCCGAAATCAAGAGTTAGATGTTCATCACTTCTCAGCCTTTTGGCTAATATCAAGTGAAGGGTCAGATGCTCAATTGACTGAGCTACCCAGGCGCCCTCCCATTTTAAAATTTCATACATTTATGTATATACATATATGGGTAGAATTACATCAGAAGGTCAACAGCTTTTCATTTTGGCTATAAGGATTATAGATGATACCTATTTTATTCTTTATGCTCTTGTATTTTCTAAAAGTTAGGAAAATATTCTATTTATCAGTAGGAAGTTTTAAAAGCTGGTAAATATTAAGTACATAAAAATGTCTTCTTTCAATGAAAAAGGTCTTGTTTCAACAATTTTTGCCAAGTTATTCAATCTCTGCTTTTAGGTAAGAGTTTATTCCCTAAGAATAAATACATACTGCAAGAGATGGAAATTTAGTACTCAAAATCTACCAAGTTGTAAGACTGAAATAAGTCATGAAATCATATGCAGGTAGTTCCCAACTTGTTTGTGGATTGTGTGTTTCTACCATGTGGTTGTTTAGAACTCAAAAAAACACTTCACTATAGATAGTGCTGTAAATATAGTCTCAAGTTGAACCACAAAAGTCTATTTTACCCAAAGTATTGCTAACCTAGTGTGTTAATTGCAATAAAAGTAGTAACCAATATTGCAATAAAGCATAGTAACCAAGATGTCCTTAATAGTGGTATAACCCAAATGAGAGCTGGGGCCCTTGGTCCATAAGCTGATTTAAACTTCCTCCAACTCCAGTACTGTGGTGTGGGGAAGCCCAAGCCTCTAGATTTCTGTGAATTCAAAGAGACTTATTTTCTTATGGTGTAAAGATAAAAAAAAATGTACTCATATTAATGCAATGTGGATATGACTCAAGATTCTGTAGGGGAGAGGAGGAGGGAGCTTATATTGCTCAATTTAAAGATCCATTTTATTTATTTATGTATTTATGTATTTATTTATTTATTTTTACATTTATTCATTTTTGAGAGACAGAGAGAAACAGAGCACAAGCAGAGGAGAGGCAGAGACAGAGAGGGAGACACAGAATCCGAAGCAGACTCCAGGCTCCGAGCTAGAGCCCGACGCGAGGCTTGAACTCACAAACCACAAGATCATGACCTGAGCCGAAGTCAGATGCTCAATCGAATGAGCCACCCAGGCACCCCTTAAAGATCCATTTTAGATTAAAAACTTTAGTGCATCAAAGGACTCTATCAAGAAAGTAAAAAAGACAACCCATAGAATGGGAGAAAATACTTGCAAATCAAATATCTGATAAAAGTCTATTACCCAGAATTTTAAAGTTTACTAATATAAAGATAAATACCTGAATTAAAAAATGGGCATAGGATCTGAATAGACATTTCTCCAAAGATATACTAATGGCTAATAAGCACATGCATAGATGCTCAACATTATTGGTCATTAACGAAGTGCAAATGAACCACAGTGAGGTACCAATTCACATCCACCAGGGTGGCCATGGAAAGGATGTGAAGAAAGTGGAACCCTCATACCTTGCTGGAGATCACGTAAAACGGTGCAGCCACTATGGAAAACAGTTTGACAGTTTTTCAAAAAAGTTCAAAGAGTTACCCTCCGACCCTGTGATGGAGCAATCCCAATCCTAAGGTGTATATCTGTGATGGTTAATTTTATGTGTCAATTTCACTGGGCCATGAGGTGCCCAGATACTAGCTTCAACAGTATTCTGGGTGTGTCTGCGAAGGAGTATCTGGATGAAATTAATATTCAAATTGGTAGTCTGAATAAAGCAAATCGCCCTTCCCAATGTGGATGGGCCTCCATCCAGTCAGTTGAAGGCCTGAATAGAAGAGAAAAACTTAGTAAGGGGGACTTCACTCTGCCAGACTGTCTTTGAGCTGGAACATCAATCTTCATCTATCTTCTCCTGCCTTCAGACCTATCTTGGGCTTCTTAGAGACTCTCTATGTGAGTCAATTGCCAATTCCTTATAGTATATCAGATATACATATATACTTATGTATGCATCAGATTAATACATATATATTTACATATCAAACTAATACATATATATTTACATATGTATTCTGTTTTTCTAGAGAAATCAGACAAATACAGTGTGTAAAACAAATGAAAGCATATGTCCATGTAAGATTTTGTACACAGATGTTCATAGCAGCATTATTTGTAATTGTCAAAAAGTAGAACAACTTGAATGTCCATCAACTAATGAATGGATAAAGAAATCATGGTATAATCCATATATAGAATATTATTTGGCAGTAAAAAGGAATGATGTACTAATATGTGCTAAAACATGGATGAACCTTGAAGACATTATGCTAAGTGAAAGAAACCAGACACAAAAGGCCACATATTCTATGAATCCATTTATATGAAATGTTCAGAAGAGGCAAATCCATGGAAACAGAGAGTAGATTAGTTGTTGCCAGGGGTTGGGGAAGGGGAGAGATCTTTTCTAACTGCTAAAAAAAATTCATTAACATGAGTAAGGAGATTCTTTGGGGGATAAAAAAAAAAAGGTCGTGAAATTGAGGGCTAAACAACTCTTTAAATATACTGAAAGAATGGCTAACATTAACCACTCAGGCAGCAACAGATGTTGGCGAGGATGCGGAGAAAGAGTATCACTTTTGCACTGCTGGTGGGAATGCAAACTGTTGCATCCACTCTGGAAAACAGTATGGAGGTTCCTCAAAAACCTAAAAATAGAACTACCCTACAACCCAGCAATTGCACTACTAGGTATTTATCCAAGGGATACAGGTATGCTGTTTCGAAGGGGCACATGCACCCCAATGTTTATAGCAGCACTATCACAACAGCCAAAGTATGAAAAGAGCCCAAATGTCCATCGATGGATGAATGGATAAAGAAGATGTGATTTATATATACAATGGAATACTACATGGCAATGAGAAAGAATGAAATCATGCCATTTGCAGCAACATGGATGGAACTAGAGGGTATTATGCGAAGCGAAATTAGTGAGAGAAAGACAAATATCATATGACTTCACTCCTATGAGGACTTTAAGATACAAAAGAGTTGAACATAAGGGAAGGGAAGCAAAAATAATATAAAAACAGGAGGGGGACAAAACATAAAAGACTCTTAAGTATGGAGAACAAACAGAGGGTTACTGGAGGGGTTGTGGGAGGGAGGATGGGCCAAATGGGTAAGGGGCATTAAGGAATCTACTCCTGAAATCATTGTTGCACTAAATGCTAACTAACTTGGATGTAAATTTAAAAAATAAACTAAATTAAAAAAAAATTATGCCAGGACAAAAAATAAATAAAAACTAAAAATGTTCTCTAATAAAAGAAATTTGAATTTTGAAAAAAATAAGTCAATAAATATACTGAAAAACACTGAATTATATATTTTAAATGGTAATTTTATGACATGTAAATTATAAAATTAAAGAGACAGACTAGATAGTTTAGAGCCCCTGATGATCCCTTTCAGGGGTGGGGGGTGGGTAGGAGGAAATTGATGGAGGAATTGATGGTGCAATAAAAGGCCAAATAGATGATCTATTTGATGAATAAGCTATTTTGGTTAGTGTTTTTATTCCTAAGTCTTATTCCTGAGATTTCTCTGGTTTTTAAGAAATTTCTAAAACCTTTCTTGTGTAATTAAATAGAATATACTGAATGTAATGAGATTTTGTTTGTAAGAATGCAGTCCTCTCCTAGGAGAGAGCCATCTGTGCAGTCTTCAGTTCTCTTCACAGGGAAACTGAGCAAATGTGGAAGGTCTGGACCTTGAGCCATTCCTATACAAACTCCAGGACAGATCCTGGGAGTTTTTGTTTAACTAAATCTCTGATAGCTGTTTCTTTTGTCTTTCTCCTAAAATTGAAGTGTAGATATTCTGGTTATTTGAATCCAGGTTTAGAAAACTGAAGTTTCATGTGATAGTGATATCTAAGAAACTGTGTCCTCTTTAACCTAATCCTTGTGTCTATTGGACAGCTAGGTGCTTTTATTCTCTAGGTTATACACTCAGGACAACTGAAATTAGTGTATATTTTTATTTTTATTATTTTTTCAAGGTTTATCTATTTTTGAGCGAGAGAGAGAGAGAGAGAGATGGAGTGTGAGAGGAGGAGGGGCAGAGAGAGAGGGAGACACAGAAACTGAAGCAGGCTCCAGGCTCTGAGCTGTCAGCACAGAGCCTGATGCGGGGCTTGAAGTCACAAACTATGAGATCATGAGCTGAACTGAAGTCGGACACTTAACTGACTGAGCCACCCAGGAGCCCCAAAATGAATGTATTTTTAGTAAGCCTGGACCAAGGACGTAAATTTAGTTCTCCTTACTTTGCTTCTGTCACGTCTGTTTTGGTGTGTGCACAGGACTTCTCTCTTGAGGTGGAGAGGCTCAGAATGGATTTTTCCTCTGTTGTGTTTCCATTGTGTGCATCTGGCACCAGTGGCCTGGCACAGGTGGAATTTCATCATGGCCAGAAAGCATCACCTACCGCGCTTTCCAGGCAAGCAGGGCAAATCCCTCTGGCACTGGGGCTGTCGCTACATGACCAGCAGTGACCCCAGAATAGAAGTGGGGTGGGGGGTATTGCTGGGGCCCCAATTCATTTCTAATAGCATCGTCTCCACACATCTACTCTTTACTTTCAAAATCCTGGGAGCATCAGTAGCATCAGTACCAAATCTAGACGTTTCAGAAGTATTTGGATTGTTTGACAACGAAAGGTCTGTGTCAAGTGAAGCTACAATTTGGAACTGGAAAACCAAAGACTACTAAAGTTTGTTAGCACAGCCACACAGCGGCCAGGGGAGAGAAGAGTTAATGAATGTACCTGTGTCCAAGGTACTAAGCCGGGAAAAAAAGGTCTAATTCAGATATTTCTGTTGTACCCACTGTCTCAGCCTGATCTCTGCTGCAGTACCACAAAGCTTTTCATCTGTCCCTCCCAGAATCCTCTCCTCATCCTTCACCACCAGGTTCTTGTTTCTCCTCTAACATACAGAGCAATTTAGCTGCTTTGGTTTCTAATCCGATTACCACAGTATTGAAAGAGAACACATGTGTGATGACAATGAGTCCCCAATACACCCAGTACATTCTGCTTAGTGCGAATTTTCACTGAGCTCTCCCAGATAAAAAATCCTGCATATACAATTGTTTATTCACTCAACAAACATTGGCTGAGTGGCCACTAGGTGTTAGGCGCTGGCACACAAAGATAAAGCACAGAGTGGAGAGTAGGTGGTGAGAGACTCAGGCCACTGACACTACCCGCTGCCCGGATGTCTGTTTCCTGCCTCACTGCCTTTGTGTGAGCTCTTCTCTCTGGGGGTGTGGCCTCCCCTTCCCTCTGTCTGTAGGATTAACTTCCACTCAACTTGGACATCACTTTCTCAGCGCAGCCCAGCCAGGCTGTTTTCAGGTCATCTCCTCCCTGTTTCTATAATATATGCGTATTTTTACCTTTACACCTGCCACAGGGAGCTGAAAATAACTCCCCAAAAAGGGGAGGAGGGGAGAAAGCTCAATGTCCACCACATTATTTTCAGTATAGTTTTGAGTTTCAAGGATTTTATTTCTCCTGATTTACCTTCTGAAAAGGAATAAAGATGAATTTTGGCATAAGCACAGAGAATTGCCCTAGGAGCTGAAGGCCCCATGGGCCTGCCAGTATCCTGCCTCCCTGGTCACCATTTGTACACTTGTCACTACACAGCTGATGGCCTGTGAGGTGGCACCTGGGCCAAAGGCCTGGGAGAGGCTTCCAGGCTTGTGCCGGACTGGACAGGAGGGGCCTGGTCACCGTTGCTTCTCTTGGGGAGCCAGCATGTGGGTCACCGGAATTGGAGGAGTGTGAAGCAGAAACAGGGCCCGCAGCAAGGCAGGTAGTCAACTGGAGGAGCGGAGGCCAGCGGGCTGAGCTCTGCCAGGCTGAGCTTGCATGCAGTGGGCTCTCCACGGTGAACACCAGAGGGTTGCTTCAGGTTGTCACTGGGTCTAAGGGGACAGTGCAGATCTCAGCTTGCGGTCCCCATGAAGCCTGGTAGCACACCTTCTGAGCTTTCCTCTGCCTCTCGACTTCTTTAGACCACATAAAAACTCATCACCAGAGATGTCATGTAAATATCTCTCTGATACAGGTGAGAAGAAAGATAAGAAAATTAATACACTAGAAATGGAAAAACTTAGGTTAAAAAGAAGCATTTTTGGGGCGCCTGGGTGGCTCAGTCGGTTAACCGCCCGACTTCGGCTCAGGTCATGATCTCACAGTTTGTGAGTTCGAGCCCCGCATCGGGCTCTGTGCTGACAGCTCAGAGCCTGGAGCCTGCTTCTGATTCTGTGTCTCATTCTCTCTCTGCTCTTCCCCCACTTGTGCTCTGTCTCTCAAAAATAAAATAAAAATGTAAAAAAAAATTATTAAAAAAAAACAAGCATTTTTAATTAGAGTTGCAAAGCTTCTGTGGCTCTCCACCTTTTTGGGGGGGGGATTAGTCTTAATATTTTATTTTAAAAAGTTGGGTGTGTATGTACACTTGTTATACTCTATACCTTTTTTGGTAATTATTATTTTTAATTTTCCCTAAAAACTCTGTTCTTCTTCCTATAAACTTTATTGTGGCAAAAAACACATAACACAAATTTACCTTGTTAACAATATCTAAGTAGACAGTATAGGCTTGTTACCTATATGACCATTGTTGTACAGCAGATCTTTAAACTTTTTCATCTGGCAGGACTGCAACTCTACACCGAGTGAACAACTCCTTGATTTTCCCTTTCCCCAGGCCCTGGAAACCCCCATTCTGCTTTCTGTTTGTATGAGTTTGGTTACTTTAGATACCTCATATAAGTGGAATCATGCAGTATTTGTCTTCGTGTGATTAGCTTATTTCACTTAGCATCATGTGCTCAAGATTCATCCATGTTGTAGCGTATGATGGAAGTCCCTTCTTTTTAAAGGTTGAGTAATATTCCATTGTATGTGTAGACCACATTTTCTTCATCCATTCTTCCATCCATGGACATTTAGGTTGCTTCCACATCTTGGATATTGTGACTATTGCTGCAGTGAACATGCGTAAGCAAATATCTCTTCGAGATCCTGTTTTCAACTTTTTTTTAGATATGTACCCAGAAGTGAAATTAATGAATCATATAGTAATTCTATTTTTAATATTTTTAGGAACTTCCATACTGTTTTCCATAGTGGCTGCACCATTTAGAATCCCACCAATAGTGCACACCCTCACCAAAACATGTTATTTTCTGGTGTGTAGGATTTTTTTTTTTTTTTAATGTGGCCATCCTAATGGATGTGAGGTAATATCTCATTGTGTTTTTGATATGCATTTCCCTGATATTTAGAGACATTGAGTATCTTTTCATAAACTTGTTAGCTATTTGTATATCTTCTTTGGAAACATGCCTATTGAAGTCCTTTGGTCACAAACCTTGATCTCACAATGACCTGAGCTGAAATCAAGAGTCACTTAACTGAGCCACACAGGCACCTCTGTTGTACAGTAGTTTTTAAGCTTGATATAGTCACATTTGTCTATTTTTGCTTTTGCTGCTTGTGTTTTTGAGTCATATCCAAGAAATCATTTCCCATTACAATGTCATAAACGTTTTCCCCAATGTTTTTTTTCTAAGAATGTTATAGTTTCAGGTCTTAGGTTTAGTTCTTTCATCCATTTTAAGTTAATTTTTGCATATGGTACTAGGTAAGGGTCCATCCTTGTCCTTTTGCATGTGGATAGCCAGTTTTTCCAACACCGTTTGTTGGAGAGACTATTGTTTCCCCAGTATGTAGTCCTGGCACCCTCACTGACAATCATTTGGTCATAAATGTGTGTCTTTATTTCTGGGCTCTTTGTGACAGTACCATTCTGTTTTGATTATCGTAGCTTTGTAAGATGGTTTGAAATCATGAAGTGTGAGATTGCCTACTTTGTTCTTCTTTCTCAAGATTGTTTTGGTTTTTTGAGGTCCCTTGAGATCCAATATAAATTTTGGGATTTTTCCCCCCAAGAAATCCACTGGGATTTTTATACAGATTGCACTGAATCTGAAGATTGGTTTGGATATTATGGACATTTTGATAGTTGAGTGTCTGACTCTTGATCTCAGCTCAGGTATTGATCTCAAGGTTGTGAGTTCAAGACCTATGTTGGGCTGCACGCTGGGCATGGAACCTACTTTAAAAAAAGTTTATTAGGGGCACCTGGGTGGCTCAGTTGATTAAAGCCCAACTCAGTTCAGCTTGGGTCATCATCTCATGGTTTGTGAGTTTGAGCCCCACATTATGCTCTGTGCTGACAGTGCAGAGCTTGTTTGGGATTCTCTTCCTCCCCCATTCCCACACTCTCTTTCTAACAACAACAACAAAAGTTTATTAGTAAGTATTTTATTCTTTTTGATACTATTGTAAATAGGATTGTTTTCCTAATTTCCTTTTCAGATTGTTCATTGTTAGTGTATAGAAGTGCAGCTGATTTTTGAGAGTTGGTTTTATAATCTGCAAATTTGCTGAATTCATTGAACAGTTTTTGTGTGTAATCTTTTGGGTTTTCTACATGTAAAATCATGTCATCTGCTAACAAATATCTTTACTTCCCTCTTTACAATTGGATATCTTTTCCTTTCTTTCCCTTGGATTGATGCTCAACCCACTGAGCCACCCAGGCCCCCCTAATGTTACATTTATTTTGTTATGTTGAATTGTTCTTGCATTCCAGGGATAAATCTTACTTGTTCGTGGTGTATAGTCCTTTTAAAGTGCTGTTGATTTGTTTTACTAGCATTCTGTTGAAGAGTTTTGCATTGATATTCATCAGGAATATTGATCTGCATTTTGTTGGATCTTTGGTTTTGGTAGCCAAGTAAATGTTGGACTCATAAAATGTGTTAGAAAGTTTTCCCTCCTCTTCAATTTTTGGGTGGGGTTCGAGAAGGATTGGTGTTAATTCTTTAAATATTTGGTAAAATACTCTAATGAAGCCATCTGGTCCTGGACTTTTCTTTGTTGGGGGGGGGGGGGAGGTGGTTTGAGTGAATTGGTAATTGATTATTGATTAGTAACTGATCATTAATTAAACCTTACTAGTTATAGGTCTGTTTGGATTTCTCTTTCTTCATGATTGAGTCTTACTAGATTGTTTCTAGGAATTTATCCATTTCTTTTAGGTTATCCAATCTGTTGGCATATAATTGTTCATAGTAGTCTTTTATAACATATTTTCTGTGGCATCAGTTGTAATTTCTCTTTCATCTCTGATTTTAGTTGAGTCTTCTCTTTTTTCTTTGTCTAGCTAAAGGTCTGTAATTTTGTTGGTCTTTTCAAAAAACCCAATTCTTTAAGTAGCTAGCTGGCTGAGTAGGTAGAGCATGTGACGCTTTATCTCAGGGTCATGAGTTTGAACCCCATGTTGGGTGCAGAGTTTACTTTAAAAAAGTAACCAATTCAGGGCACCTGGGTGGCTCAGTCAGTTAAGTGTCTGACTTCAGCTCCCGTCACGATCTCATAGTTTGTGAGTTCGAGCCGAGTCAGGCTTTGTGCTGACAGCTCAGAGCCTAGAGCCTGCTTTGGATTCTGTGTCCCTTCTCTCTCTGCCTCTCCCCCATTCATGCTCTCTCTCTCAAAAATAAACAGTAAATAAGTTTTAAAAAGTGACCAATTCTTAGTTTCACTGATTTTTTTCCTATTTTTTCTACTTTACTTATTTCTTCTCTAATATATATATATATATATTTTTTTTTTTTTTTGCTAACTTTGGATTTAAATTGTTCTTCTTTTCCTAGTTCCTTAATGTATGAAGTTAGGTTGTTGATTTGAAAAGTTTCTTCTATTTTAACGTATTTACTGCTATAAACCTCTCTTAGTACTGCTTTTGCTGCATCCCATAAGTTTTCGGTATGTTGTGCTTTCATTTTCATTTGTCTTAAGATATTTTCTAGCTTCACTTGTGAGTTATTCTTTGACCCATTGGTTGTTCAAGAGTGTGTTAATTTCCACTTATTTATAAATTTTCTGGTTTTCCTACAGTTACTGATTTCTAGTTTCATTCCGTATTAGTCAGAAAAAATACTTAATATGATTTCAATATTCTTAAATTTGTTGACTTTTTGTGGCCTAACATGTGCTCTGTCCTGGAGAATGTTCTATGTTGGCTTGAGAAGAATGTGTATTCTGCTGCTGTTGGGTGGAGTGTTCAGTCTTTTCGGTCCAACTGGTCTATAGTGTGTTCCTGTTTCCTTAGTTATCTTCTTCTATCTGGTTGTCTGGTTGTTCTATTCATTATTGAAAGTGAAGGTTTAAAATCACCTATTGTTGGGGCCCCTTGGTGGCTCAGTCAGTTAAGCATCTGACTGTTGGTTTTGGCTCAGGTCATGATCTCACAGTTCGTGAATTCGAGCCCTGTCTTCTTTGCTGCCAGCGCAGAGCCTGTTTGGGATTCTCTTTCTGCACCTCCCTGCTCATATGCTCTCTCAAAATAAATGAACATTAAAAAAAAAAAAAAAGAAATCGCCTATTGTTACTGTATCCTTGTTTATTTCTCTCTTCAATTCTGTCAATGCTTCGTATATTTGGATGCTTTAACGTTAGGTGCATATATAATTGTATCTTCCTGGTGTATCAACCCTTTTATCTTAGTCTTTATCTCTAGTGACAGTTTTGACTTAAAGTCTATTTCGTCTGGTATTAGTATAGCCACGCTACTCTCTTTTGGTTACCCTTTGCACTGAACACCTTTTTCCATCTTTGTATTTTTAGCCTACATGTGTCTCTACACCTAAGGTGTCTTATAGACAGCACGTAAATACATGTTGGGGTTTTTGCTTTTTCTATCCATTCAGCCAGTGTAACTGAAAGGATAGAAACAAAACAAAAGCTGGGGACTTAAATCTGTTTAAAGTAATTACTAATAGGAGAGGACTTAGTTTAGGCTGCTATACAACACCATAAACTAAGTGGCTTGTAAACAATATTTATTTCTCATACATAGTTCTAGAAAGTGGGAACTCCAAGATCATGGCATTGGCAGATTTGGTGTCTGGTGAGATTCAGCTTCCTCATTGTGCCTTCTCACTGTGTCTTCACATGGTGTAAGGGGCTAGCTAGTTCTCTGCGGTCTCTTTTATAAGGGCACTAATCCCATTCATGAGGGCTCTACTCTATCACCTAAGTACCTCCCAAAGGCCACCTATTTAATGACCCGCATTTGGCCATTAGAATTTCAACATATGAGTTTTGGGGGACACAAACATTTGGAAGATCCATAGCACTTACTATTGCCATTTTGGTTTTTCTTCTTGTCCCTCTTTTCCTCTTAACTTTGTGTTTCATTTATGTTTTTGTGTTGACATGCTTTGATTCCTCCCGCCCCTCCCTGTTTTCTTTTGTGTATCTTCTATGGGTGTTCTTGTAGGAGTAGTCCAGCCAGTCTTAAGGGTTAACTTGCTTCAAGTTAACACACTCCTTACTTGCTAGCCTAAGGCCCTTGATCTGTAACAGAACTAATTTACTTTGAGATTTGCAGACCACTGGCCTTGGGGAGTGAAGAACAAGTATGTTTCCAGGCCACAGAGGCCAGCAAGTCTATTTGAAGCCATCTCAGCTTTCTAATTAGCCTACCATTTTTTTTTTTTTTTAACACTTATTTATTTTTTTGAGACAGAGAGAGACAGAGCATGAACAGGGGAGGGTCAGAGAGAGGGAGACACAGAATCTGAAACAGGCTCCAGGCTCTGAGCTGTCAGCACAGAGCCCGACACGGGGCTCGAACTCATGGACCACGAGATCATGACCTGAGCCGAAGTCGGCCGCCCAACCGACTGAGCCACCCAGGGGCCCCCCATTTTTTTTTGTTTTTTTAGCAAGATGTTTTTCTTTTAGGTCACACAAATGATTTTACTGACTTCCCTTTGTGTATCTGTAGACTTTGCCCTCCTTTGCAAAAAGAACAGAGCACTCTCACACATCACAAAACAACATCCCCTCGCACAACCCCCTTGCACTGAGATGTTTGTAGTTGGCACTGAGTCTGCATACAATCAAGACATGTTGCAGGATGCTGAGGTCTCTGCTGATTAACTACCCTAAACCCCTTTTAATCTCCCTGGGCCAGGCAGAAACTCCAGAGTTGGCTTTTGAATAAGAGTCCACCTTCTCCCCAGGTTGCCAGCCTCCTGAATAAAGCTCAAATCCTTTCTAATAAAAACTCCTCTGTTGGGTGATCTTTCAGGCAACAGGCAGCTGAAATTGGGTTTGGTAACATTTTCTTTGTGGTTACTGCAGGACTTACAGAAGACATTTTACAGTTGTAACAATCCATTTTATGCGGGTAACCTAACTTTAATCATATACAAAAACTGTATTCTTTTACATCTTTCCACCCCCTTTTTGATTCACAAGTTATATCTTTATATATTTATCTATTAATATAGTTTTAGATATAGTAATTTTTTTAAATTTGTTATTTTTTTAATGTTTATTTTTGAGAGAGACAAAGACAGAATGCGAGTGGGTTAGGGGCAGAGAGGGAGACACAGAATCCAAAGCAGGCTCCAGGCTCTAAGCTGTCAGCACAGAGCCCGACGTGGGGCTCGAACTCACAAACCATGGAGATTGTGACCTGAGCCAAAGTTGGACACTCAACCAACTGAGCCACCCAGGCACCCCTTTTTAAAATTTTTTTTTAACATTTAGACAGAAAGAGACAGAGTGCAAGCAGGGGAGGGGCAGAGAAGAGAGAGGGAGACACAGAATCCAAAGCAAGCTCCAGGCTCCGAGCTGTCAACACAGAGCCCAACGCAGGGCTCGAACTCACAAACCATGGAGGTTGTGACCTGAGCCAAAGTTGGACACTCAGCTGAGCCACCCAGGTGCCCCTATAGTAATTTTTAATGTTTTTGTCTTCTAAAGTCTATACCAGAGCTAAAAGTACTTTACAGACCACCATCACAGCAATATAGGATTCTGTATTTGGCCATTTACTTTTACCAGAGTTTTATATTTCTGTATGTTTTCATGTTGCTAACATCTCTCAGCCACTCCCTTCTGGTGTCTAAGTTTTCTGCTGAGATACCCACTCATTATCTTGTGGGGGCTCACATGTGATGAGTCATTTTTCTCCTGCAACTTTCAAGATTCTTTTGTCTTTGACTTTTGACAGTTTTATTTTTCCCTATAAAGTATCTTGGGAGTGGGGCTATTTAGGTTCATTCTATCTGGAGTTCTTTGAGCTTCTCAAATGTGGATGTCCATTTCCTTCCTCAGATCAGGGCAGTTTTCAGTCTTTACTTCTTCTAATTTTTGTCCCTTTCTCTTCTCTCCTTCTGGAACTCTCATAATGCATATATTTGTCCATCTTATGCTATTTTATAGGTCTCTTAGGCTTGCTCCACTTTTGTTTTTATTCTTCTGATCTGATAATTTCAATGGTCAGAATTGCTGATTCTTTTCTCTGCTTGATCAAATCTGCTGTTGAACTCCCGTGAAAAATTTTTTAGAACTCCATATGGTTTTTTGTTTTCAGTTTCTCTTCGATATTCTTTTTGTTCACGCATTGTTGTCTTGATTTCATTTAGTTGTCTGTGCTCTTTGGTAGATCATTGTGCTTCCTTAGGACAATTAATTTCAATTCTTTGTCATGTAATCAATAGATTCCCATTTTCTTGGTATTGGTTCCTGGAGATTTGATTTTAGCCCAGTGAGGACTAATTTTGGATTCCTCTGACTTCTAGAATTACCAGATAATAAATTGTACTGTTTTAAGCCACTAGGTTTGTGGTAATGTATTATAGCAGAAATGGGAAACTAATACAGAAGTCTGAGTTAATAAAAAACAAAAGAGGGGCCCCTAAGTGGCTCAGTTGGTTAAGTGTCCAGCTCCAGATTTTGGCTTAGGTCGAGATCTCATGGGTTCATGAGTTCAAGCCCTCACATCAGGTTCTGTGCTGGCAGGAGAGCCTGCTTGGGATTCTCTTTCTCCTTCTCTCTCTGCCCCTCCCCTATTCATGCTTGCTTGCTTTCTCTCTCTCAAAATAAACTTAAAAAGATAAAATTTGAAATAAACATTTCAAATAAAGTTACTTAGGAAATATTTTATTGTACAAAATTTACATTTGTTGTAAATACTGAAATGCATGGCAAAACAACTTTTTGTTAATCCATTTTTTTTTTGAGATTTTCTGTGAAAAGATTTATTTCCTAATACATTCTCAGATAATATTTGTTTAACAGCTGTGTTGGTAATAAGTACCTTGAGACATAAGTTATAAAACTGAAAACAGATCAAAAAAGCGCAGGAGGAAGACCACTGCCAAAGAGTAATCTCCATGAACTTGGCATTTTCCACTGCAAGGCAGATGCTGTGGGGTCATCACACTGTAAAGGAAAAAAAAAAAAAAAAAAGTTTAATCCTTCAACTTTACCACCAAATCCCCTTTTCACATTTAAGTAGCATAAGACCCCTTCTCTAGTTTCTTTTGTTTCTGCTCTTTTTGACTTTGACACTTTTAGTTGTGTTTCACTGTAAGTAAAAACAAAGGAATAAATTTCCATGTCTCTATATTAACTGAAGATAGATTTTCTTAAGTTCCAAATCATAAAGATATGCCAGAAAGGCTATGGGTGAAGTCCATCCAGTAAAATCAAATTTGAAGGGAACTGAGGTAAAAAAATAAAAAAAAATCAGTGCTGTGTGATTTGTATCAATTTGTTCCTAGCAAAAGCATGAATTAAAAAACAGTACCTATCATATAAAGCAGCCTTATGGTGCTTCTATTATGCCTAAAGGCTAACTGATTTCCCTGGGCGTAATGCTCTTATAACAGAGAAAAGTATTTTAATTATAATATGTATTTAATAGTTACAGTATTGCTTACATAAATATCTTTTACTTTCCTGAAAAAAAAAATCCTGAATTTGAAAGAAATTTGTTTATTCTTGTAAAACTATGTCTGGTATGATTAATGCAATGTGACCAATTAATACCATGAAGTACTTAAAAGTTTTCCTTTTTTGGAAAATCAGCTTTAATGAAACAACTGTAGATAACTGGTTGGTTAAATGCTCTCTTATCTTTTCAAAAGCTGAGCTAAACTAAATTTTACATAAAGATGTATCAAATTTTCACTTATTTGGCCTACTTATATAGAATATAAAATACAAGTTTACAAATACATAACTGGAGAAATCAGAGGCTTAAATGTAGTAAAACTTACACATGGTTTGATTATCTGAAGCCATTCATTAAGATATTCAACAAGACCTAGAGCATCTGGGATATTGTCTCCTTCTGACACAAATTTCAGCAGAACCACCATTGGAATTTCTTTAGAACAGCTATAATAAATACAGAGAAAAATTAAGTATTCTTCTACTGATATAAGACCCGGATTCCAGTGTGTCTGTTTTTATAGCTAAGACGATCTGCCAGGTTTTAGGCAAGGAGAAGATGCCACCTAATAAGATCACTTATTTATCCCCCTTGCCCCAGATGTATGGTATTTGTGGGGATAGAACTAGAAGCCATGTAATTAATGCCCACCATGGGCATATGTAAATTTGTGTATCACACAGGGCTGCATGAAAAAACATCCCCACTGAAAAATGTTCTGATCTACTCTCCAGATCTGCTGTAGAAGACCGTGATTTTCAGAAGCACCATAGCAAAGAGACTGAAAGAAAATAATACCCTTGTTATTAATAATCTAAAGCAGTGAAGGAAAAGTGTGGAATAGAATAAAGAGAAAAAAACTTATTGCTATTTCTTACAGATTCTATCTACTGTGTGATTTATTATGTGCTAAGGACTGTCTGCGTATTTTATAATTCAATCCCTCAGCAATCCTTGAGGAAGTTATAATTATCTCCATTTTATAAATGAATCAGTTTGGAATAATGGGAACACAGACAGAATGGCTGGATTCAAATTCTAGCTCTGCTACTTACCAGACATGTCAGGCAAGTTACTTAATCAGAGCTTCAGTGTGTCTCATATGTAAAAGAGGGAACACAGCAGAACTTACCTCACAGGTTGTTGGGACATGTAAAGGAGGCAGTAGAGGAAAGTGGTTAACACAATGCTCAATACATAGTCAATACTATGTATGTGTTAGCCAGTATGATGAAGTAACTGAAGTTTAAAGGGCTTGAAGCATATTTAACATGCTCAACGTTCTGTATCTGGGAAGTGGCAGACGTGGGACTTGAACCTGAGTCTTTCTGACTCCAAAACAGTCTCCTATTTGCTATAAATGTCTCAAGCTAGTAATGAGATGGAGGTAAATCGATGCAAAAAGCTTCCTGTTTGCCAACAAAAGCAAAAATATTTTCTAATACACTAAAATCAAAAACTATGAGAAAAATACGATGCTAAAACTTGAGAGCACATGACTGATAGAGAGGTTCAGAAATAAAGTGAGTTGAGCTCCTAAGCAGGGGATATCAGATGTGGAGAAGACTCTGATAGGGAGGTTCAGAAGTCTCAGATGTACTAGGAGAGGCTAACATAGCATCTCAGTCTCTAAATATTAGAAATTGGAAGTTGTTAGCAAATTACATCATCTCCGTATGTATTTCTCAAATATCACAGAGGCTCTCAAGCTTTGTATGGAAGCACTGTGAGCTGTGATGACTCAGAAGATTCCAGATCCTACACATTCCTTAGAAATGGATCCTGCCTAGAGGAGGCTAGCTAGCCTCCCTGGCTGTGCCTTCATTTTCAAAGCTCGACCTTAAAAAATGAAGAAGTATGGTCTTGAATTTACAGTGCCTCCACTACTAGTTTGTAACACAAAGAGTAACATAATAGTTTTAATACCATCCTCTGGACTTCTCTAAAAATGAAAAGTGGAGAATGACTAATTTTATTACTTTGTGACATTAAAAACCTAGACACATCCATTATTAAATTATAAATGCACTTCTATTCCCATCAAATATATGGGATTTCAGGTCAGCCACACCACTGCCACCCCTTATTATTAGAGTAACTATTATTTTTTCCAGAGATCAGAATATATATTTGTTCTCATAATGGGAAGGCAAAATATATATGTTACAAAAAATTTAGCAAATATTCATGATGTGCACTGAGGAAGAAAAAAAGGATTCAAAATTATATAAGCTCTATGATGAGTTTTTTTTCAATTTCAAAAATTCTTTATTGCAGTGAATGTATAATTACACTGAACATTGAACAAGGGTTTGATTATAAGAGAATAAAAGATGTGTGTTAGAAAATTAAAAGAAGGGGCGCCTGGGTGGCGCGGTCGGTTAAGCGTCCGACTTCAGCCAGGTCACGATCTCACGGTCTGTGAGTTCGAGCCCCGAGTCAGGCTCTGGGCTGATGGCTCAGAGCCTGGAGCCTGTTTCCGATTCTGTGTCTCCCTCTCTCTCTGCCCCTCCCCCGTTCATGCTCTGTCTCTCTCTGTCCCAAAAATAAATAAAAAACGTTGAAAAATAATTTTAAAAAAGAAAATTAAAAGAAAATTGATTTTGTGAGAAACATTTTTAAACAGGATGAACTCTAAAGTTATAAAGGTAGACATGGTATATCTTGCAGATATGTACATTTAATTCAGATATATTTTTAAAGGAGTTGGGAAGAGAACAAATGAAAAATTAGTAATGGTAGTTACTTCTGATACGTTATATATACACACACACACATATATATGTATATATACGTGTATATATATATATACATATATATGGGGGGGTGGGGAGAGACAGGGAGAGAAAGAGCATGTGCGCATGCAACGGGGGAGGGGCGGGGGGGGTGCGGAGAAAGAGAGAAAGAAAGAGAGAAAGAGAGAGAGAAAGAGAATCTTAAGCAGGCTCCATGCCCAGCACGAAGACTGATGCAGGGTTCAATCTCATCACAACTGTGAGATTATGACCTGAGCCTGAAATCAAGAGCTGGACACCTAACCAACTGAGCCACCCAGGCACCCCAGAACTGAGTATTATAAATATTGTTTCTTTGGACTATTCTATATTTTCCAAATATTCTATGATGACTTGTCTAACTTTTATAATATTTTGCTATCGTTGCTAACTGTGTGGGCAAGTTTACAACTACCCAGAAGTTATTCTTTGGTCTCACAGAATTTTACCCTACACATGTGTGGCTTAGACTTCAAAGACTCAGAGAGACCCCTACAGCTCTTCTGAATAGTCCTTCTATGGTTCTCTGCTTTGTACTTTCCGAGTGTCCTAGCATTCCCCAATGCTGATATCTGTCTCCTCAACTCAGCAAGACCGGTCTGCTCAGGTTCCCTCCCCCTCCCTGTGTTGTAGTCCAGAAAATATCTCCAAGCAGAAAGTTGGGGGCAATTGTAGGACTTTATTTGCCTTCTCTCAGGGATCACAACTATGTGCTGCCTGGTGTCCAAGTCTGAAAAACAGTTGTTTCATTAATTCTGTCCAATTTCCAGTTGCTTATGGCAAGATGGCAAGTCTGAGATCATTACTCTAACACTGAGTGGAGGAAAAGGAGGAGGCTAATTTGTAAAGAACTAAGCAGTCAGGGTGAAGGCGCAGAGAGCTGTGGGAATACAAAGAGAGTAGTAAATTCCTTGTGCAGAAGGGAGAAGCATGTAAGGACACAGAGGAGTGCTGTACGAGGTGACTCTTAGAAACTGGTTGGTTTTTGCAAGGGAGACAATAGGAGAAAGTACATGGGACAAGGCAAGGAAGAATGAGACAGCTTTTAGGAAACCGTGACTGCTAGTAGTTTAGCTGGAGTCCAGGGCACCAAGGAATGAGCCAGGCAAGGAGATCCTGCAGGGCCTTATATGACACATTAAGAAATATGAACCAGATTCTGCACAAAGCAAGTAAAACTGCTGATGGATTTAAAAAAAAATTTTTTTTAATGTTTATTTTTGAGACAGAGAAAGAGCACGAATGGGGGAGGGTCAGAGAGAGGGAGACACAGAACCTGAAGCAGGCTCCAGGCTCCGAACTGTCAGCACAGAGCCCAACACGAGGCCTGAACTCACAAACTGTGAGATTATGACCTGAGCTGAAGTCAGATGCTTAACCGACTAAACCACCCAGGCGCCCCACTGCTGATGGATTTTACTCTGGGAATGTTGTGATCAGTTCTGAATTTAATTTTATTTTTCAATTTTTTTTTAATGTTTATTTTTGAGAGAGAGACAGAGTGTGAACCCGGGGGGGGGGGGGGTCAGAGAGAGAGGGAGATACAAAATCTGAAGCAGTCTCCAGGCTCTGAGCTGTCAGCACAGAGCCTGACGCAGGGCTCGAACTCACGAACTGTGTTATCATCACCTGAGCCAAAGCTGGAGACTTAACTGACTGAACCACCCAGGTGCCCCAGTTCTGAATTTCAGAAGGTTGATTTTACCAATACTGAAGATGGATTAAACAGAGTCATAATGAAGGAGGCGGGGGAATCAATCAAGAGATCTTGATGGCAGCAGCTACAGACTAAACTCACACCCCTCCAAAACTCATATGCTGAAGCCCTAACCCCCAATGCAATTCTATCTGGAGATGGGACCTGTACAGGTAATTGAGAGTAAACCAAGTCATAAGGGTAGGGCCCTAATCTGACAGCACTGTGGCTCTGTAAGGAGAGAAGGAATCAGAGGTCTCTGCTATCTGAAGATACGGCCAGAAGGCAGCCATTTGCAAGCTAGGAAGAGGGCCTTCACCAGAACTCAACCATGCTGGCTCCCCAATCTCAGACTTCTAGCCTCTAGAACTGTGAGCAAATTAATTTTTGTGGTTTAAGCCACCCTGCTGATTTTATTTTGCTATGACACCCCAATCAGACTAACAGCAGTCTAGGCTACAAATGATATGGCCTGAATGAAGCAAAAGAAGGACTGAAAGCTGGTGGTTTGCAGGGCAGGCCAGAGAATGATTACGTAGCCATGGCTTCCAGGCTGTGGTAAAAGAATAGTTGAAGTGATATTTTATATGATGAGCAATAAGCTAGACAGGAAAAGAAGTAAAAACATGAATGGGTGACAGACTGGAAAAAAAGAAAAGTGAAAAGAAATGAGCAGGTTTTAAGGGAAAAAGAGAAAGCTGGAATGGTACACAAGTATGGCCAGAGATGGACAAAACAAGGTGTATTAGGAAAACAAGCTGAAATGCCTGTATCCTTTCTGACAGAAGTCTTAGATATTTCAGAAAGAAGCAGGGGCATAAATAATTACAAATAACAAGAATAGGTTCAACTTTTAGACAAAGAATAAAGCTCACTATGATCCTGGACCATGAGTGCTAACTCTAGAGTGAAGTGGTTAAAAGTGCAGAATTTGGGGCCGGATGCCTACGTTTGAATCTTGGCTCTGCCACATGTTACTCATATGGCTTTTAGCAGTTATTTAACCTTGCAGCCCTTCAATTTTTTTGTTTATAACATGTAGTTAATAGCACATATCTATAAGGTCAGTATGAGAATTAAATAATTTAATACATGTAAGGTGCACAGAAAGTACCACGCACATAATTTGCTAACACCATGACTACTACTTATGTTACTATTATGACTTCTTCAGGTCATACAGAAATCACAATGCAGATTTCAGAGCAAGCAAACCAGTCATTCTACTTTGCAAGGCTAGGATTATACTCTTGAAATTTATTATGTTAAGGAAGGAGGCAGATTTTTGGTGGACTTGCAGCAATGGTAATGGGGACATAATTTTTTTCTAAGGTTAGCTCTGCCCACTTCTCTAAAGCCACCACTGACAGCACAAGTGGTGCTCCTTATTCATGTCTCCTCATGGGAGAGCAGAGAGTAGACTAGCAGTAGAAGCCACCTTCTAAACACCGTTGGCTCTGTTTTCCATGAACCCACCAGGCACATCAACTCCTAGCAAGGAGGAAAAATCAGAGGGAGTTGAAGCATACAGCAAGGCCTACTGGTTAGCCCTAAATTTAGCCTTAGGTCATATGAAACAGGAAGCTAAGGGATAAGGCAAGCAAAAATGGGGATAGTGTAAGTGTCTACAAATCTGATGGCAGATTGGGCCATCATATAAGTCATAAAAGTCAATTTACAAAAAGGGGCTTAAAGAAAAAAAGATCTCTTTCTAGTTTCCTCCTTTACTTTTCACTTGCCTGCTAACTGTTAGTGATTCTCAAAGATCAATCAAGAGTGACTGCAGAGAATTTAAAAGAAAAGTGCACAAAAATAACTATAAATCTGTTATTGGGCATATAATATATAAAGATGTAATTTGTGACAATATTGTAATGGGTTGGGGGGAGATAGTGTGACCAGTAGTAGTTTTTATATGCAACTGAAGTTAGTATCAACTCAGACTGTTATAACTTAAGAATGTTACATGCACTCACCATGGAAACCATAAAGCAAGTATCTCTAGAATATACACAAAAGGAAATATGAAGAGAATCAAAAGATGTTCCTATAAAAAAGGTGGTAGTAAAGCAGTAAATGAAGAACAAAAAAGGTATAAGACATACAGAAAACAAATAGCAGAATAACAAGTCCTTCATTAGTAATTACTTTTAATGCAAATGGATTAAACTTTCTAATCAAACGACATAGACTAGCAGAATGGATTAAAAAAATGATCTATTTACCGTCTATAAGAGACTCACTTTGAATATAAGGACACACATAGTTTGAAAATGAAAAGATGGAAAAAGATATTCCACACAAATAGTAACCAAAAGAGAGCAGGGTGGCTGTAAAAATATCAGACAAAATATCAAAAACTGTTATAAGAGATGAAGAAAGCCATTATGTATTGAATAAAAGGGCCAACTCACCAAGAAGATGTGATAAATACAAAGATATATTCACAAAACAAGAGCCCCAAAATATATAAGCAGACATAGAATTGAAGGGAGAATTAGACACAGGGCTACAATAACAGTTGGGAGACTTCAACACCCCACATTCAATAATGGAACAAACGGACTGATTCATAATGAAATAGAGGGACTTACACAACACCATACACCCATTAAACCTAACAGATGTATACAGAACATCCCACTCAACACAAGCAGAATACACATTTTTCTTGGGTGCACATGAAACATTCTCCAGGACAGACCTTTGGTAGGGCACAAAATAAAACTTGATAAATTAAAAAGATGAAAATCATACAAAGTGTCTTTTTCAATCATAGAATGACACTAGGACTCAACAACAGAAGGAAAACCAGAAAATTCACAAATATATGGAAATTAATACAGTCAAAGAAGAAATCACATGGGAAATCAGAAAAATACAGGAGAAAGAAAATGAAAACAACGTGCTGAATTTAAGAGTTGCAGCTAAAGTAGTATGAGGAAAAGTTTCAGCTGTAAACGCATATATTTAAAAAGAAGAAATTTCTCAGATTGATGACCTAAGTTTACATCTTAGGAACTATAATAAGAAAGGGAAACTAAACCTGGAGTTACCAGAAGAAAGGGAATAATGAAGATTAGAGTGGAGATAAATAGAAAACAGAAAAACAATAGAGAAAACCAATAAAACCAAAAGTAGTTATTTGAAAAGATCAACAAAATTGACTAAGAATAAAAGAAAACTCAAATTACTAAAATGAGAAATGAAAGTAAGGATATTAGTATGGGCTTTGTAGAAATAAGTAGGAGTTATTATTTAATGAGTACAGATTCTGTTTAGAACGATGACAAAGTTCTGAAAGTGGATAGATGGTGATGGATATACAACACTGTAAATGCATTAATGTCACTTAATTGTACACTTAAAAATGGTTAAATTTAATGTTACATATATTTTACCACACTTAAATTATGTGATGTGTAAATATACAAACATATTCTCAAAGTTCTGATAAGTAATCCAACACACTCTCCCACTTATCTTACTTTCATTATTTTTAAGTAGGCTCCACACCCAATGTGAGCCTTGAACTGGTGACCCCAGAGATCAAAGAGTCACACATTCTACGGCCTGAGCCAGCCCTTCCTACTTTCATTTTTAAATAAGGTGGGGGAACAAATGAACAAACAGACAAACTCACCCTTCATCATAGAGTGTTTTTGTGATACCTCCTCCAGGAATACGGATACAAAACTCAGAATCATCTATTTCAGGAATGCATGGGCTTTTTTCCATTTCTTCCCAGTTCAGGCTCTTTATTTTATTTTGAACAGTTTTTTGCAAGAAAGGTGTAAGCAGGTATCTGAAGGGAGTACTAGAAGCAATAATATAATTCAGTTTTTAAAAACATAATAAATTTGAACATTAAGGCAAGTATCAGTTCTTTTAGCAAATACTATTTGTTCCATGTGTATTTTGTTGCAAAAGCAAAGCACAAGTTTCAGCAGTCTACGGAAGAATAGCATATAAAAATATTGCTCTGGCTTGCTATTTACACACTTAGAAGAGAGCATAAGGACCCAAGCCAACTTAAACTAAGGCAAGGTCAGCATGAAGATAATCAATTTCCCACAAGCTATGCTCCCTTCTGGCCAAGAGGACTTTTGTGAGATTCCTAGAATTGTATGTTTATTTTGAGATTCCTAGAAATTAGCTCCAGTTTTGAAAGGTTAGTCTTGGCTAATGCTTTTCATCATGATTTTATAGGTGCGGAAATGATAATGAAATAGTTTATATTTCTATCTCTTGGATACTTTGCCTTATATTTAGGAATTCAGTGTGACATACCTGATTTATACTTAGAGGCAACTGGATTTCTGCAATGACTGAATAACTAGAAATACGAATCCAATTTTCCAAAAATCATCCAATGAATCTCTCCTCTTTCTCTTTATCAGCTCAGCTCTGTAATGTCACCACACACCATACCAAACAACCGAAGCACAGTTCCAGAACAATCTATATCTTTACACCAAAGCCTTCCTTCTGCCTCAACCATAACACTACTAACCATACTCCCTCCTATCTCCTGACTTTATCATCTTTCTAAATTCCAGAGAGGGGAGATAAAAATATACATAACTTTTAAAACTTATTTTAGCTTTTTAATAGAGACACCATCATAATATTGCATAAATCAAAACAAAACTTTTCAAAGGCAAAAACATACCTGCGAAGCTGTAGGTCATTACGGTGATATGAATGACTGCTTGAAAGAACAATAACTTTGGCACAGTTACTACTTTTCACCCAGGAAAGCAGTTTTTCACAGAATGGCTTTGATTTATACTTCGTATACCGTTGAAAGAATAAAAAGAAAGTCTAAAAGTTAGATCTTAGCATATAATAAGAGTATTATATAAAATATTTTATTAGCTTTATGTGATAATTCATGTATTAAAATTATAATTATTTTTACTTCCACTTTCTGTCCTTAAACTGAAGGTGAGAGACGAAGAGCAATGAATTGTTTATTGTAGCTTTACAATTAAGAAATAAATCACAAGAAATCTAGTTTCAAAAAAATTCTATGCTGATGGACAAAGGAAAATTTCCCAGTTCTCTACTTAATCTATCGTTACTAAAAAACTATCACATGGTCATCTATAAAAACTATCACATGGTCATCTATGAGATCTTCTTGCTAGAAATTTCTGACCTGAATCTGATCAGGAAATGATTAGGTGAATCTAGGATGCTGAACATCTGGCATGAATCCTCGAAGAGTGAATACTATGAAGAGCAGAAAGAGGAGGCCACTTCTATGTCAAAGGCTAACAACTAAAAAGATGTTATAGCCAAATGTAACATGTGAACCTTGATTGAAGGTTCCAAAACTGAAGAATATTTTGGGGACAATTGGGGAAATTTGAATATGTCTTATGATACTACTGAATAATTCATTAAGAGCTGATTTTCTTAGGTGTGATAATGCCGCTGTGGTTGTGAAGGAGAATGTCATGAAGGAGAGATACATGCTGAACTATTTATGGGTAAAATATCATAACATCACCAGCCTACTTTTGGATTATTTGGCAGAAGGAAACTGCATGCACATGCAGAGAGAGAGAATTAAGCAGGTATGGCAAGATATTAACAGTTGGTTAATCTGGGAAGTGGGTTATACAATTTTGGGGGGAAAATTACTTTATGGAAATTCTTCTCACAGACCGCTATTAAACAATTATTCAATAAAATTTAAAATGCAGATAAGAAATAGCTAGCTCTTCAACTAGGGAGATGGTACAGCCTGATTAAATTAAAAAACTGTGTTTCAGTTTTCTGAAATCTCATTTTACAAATGAGGATAATGTTAATACCTGCTTTGTCACACTGTCGAGACGCTTATGTAGAGTAATATATATATAAAGTACTCACAGCCATATTGGTGTGAAGAATCAATGCTCAATAAATGTTAGCTATTTTGAAATCACTATTCCCATCTACCAAAAATTTCATTTAGACATGTTTGTCTTTCTTAATTCTTGAACTTACACTGGTATTAGGAAGAGAACAGAAAAAGCCACATAGCATAACGGAAAAATATTAGCAACTCTCACTGCAAAACTTTGGGTATGGTATTGTTAACTAAAGAAAGTAAAGAGTGAATCTAATATGAATATTAAAATAATCATAGCACTATTCACAGTTGTCTCAAACTAGAAAAAAATCTAACATTCCATTAACAGTACAATGGATAAATTATGGTTTATTTATACAACAGAATCCCACATAGAGGTGAGAATGAACAAACTACCTCTCCTTCGAACTACATGGATGGACCTCACTAACAGAATGTTGAGTAAAGGAAGCTAGACATAAAGTACATGCCATGAGATTCCATTTACATAATAATATAACTAAGATGGAGTATGTGGGAGAGGCAACAGAAAGCTGATAATTTTCTGACCTTCTTAACAGATGGTACCTTAATCGACTCAACCAACATTTACTAAGAGCTCCTCTACATGCTACATACTTTTCTAGAAGCTGGGGATATGAGAGTGAGTGATACACTGTCACTTCTCTCAGAATACTTACTTTATATTAGAGGTAGATAATAAACAAATATATGATACTCTAAGTAGTGATGAATTGTGAAGAAAACCACCCCAGGATAAGACAATAGGGTAGTCAGGGGAGGCCTTTCTGATGAGGTAGCATTTAAGCAAGGACTGAAGGAAGTAAACCATTTAGGTATCTAGAAGAAAGGTATTCCAGGCAGAGAAAATAATGTAAAGACTCTGAGATGGGAGTGAGCTTAATCTGTCTGAACAACACAGGGAGACCAGTGTGGCTAAAGCAGGGTTAATGAAAGAGGGAAACCAGTAATGAGCAAACAGGAATGGCTCTAAGTTCGATTAAGTAAAGCAGCTGTCCAAGAGAACTCTCTGTGATAATGGAAGTGCTCTTTATGGCAGCTGCTTGCCACACATGGCTATGGAGAACTTCAAATGTGGCTAGTGTGAAGGAGGAACTGAATTTTTAATTTTATTTTAGTTTATGAATCAAAATTTAAATAGCTACATGTGGACAGTGGCTACCATACCAGCACAGAGGTAGAGCCTAATAAGTCACAGTAACGGCTGGGAGTTCACCGGGATGAAAACAGGAAGCCACCAGAGGGTCTGAAAAGAGAAGTGATGGATTTGATTTAGGTTTAAAGGATAACTGGTGGTGCTATCTGCAGACAATTAGGTATTTATGGATGTGGGCAGAGCAAGAATAGAATTAGGGGTAGGAGAGAAGACAGTGATTTGGACAAGAGTGGTAGTGGTGGAAGAGGAAAGAAGTTAGATTCAGAATTTATTTTGACATGTACATAATTTATATGTAGATGTCACTGGTTGAAATGTAATACAAATGGACTAAATCCAAAATATTCATTTGTTTAAATGTTTTCACCCATGTTACCTAAATTGGGAATATATAAGATCCAAACAGTATGCCTCATTTCCTTTCAATATAATCAATCAGTAAATGATGGTAACACCTATTCTAAGATTGGTTCTCTATAGAATCAGACTTTTCTTAACTGTACATACAGTAAAAAGAGCAGAACTGAGTTTTGAATCTTAATTCTTAATACTTAGTATTTTCTCATTATATTTCACTTCAATCAACTTAAAAAGACAAATATACTAACCTTAATAAAAATGGATCTTAACTGAAGAGCCACTAGCTTCTTTGAAGGCAATGAATATACTACAAAGACAAAAAGAAAATGAAATCATGAGAGTTAAAATGATGGAGTTATACAAGTGAAATTACTAACATAAAAACTAAGATTGAATTGTAAGAACTTTTATACCTAATATTTTCAATAATTAAATATAAAACATATGAACTATATTATTCAGTTAAAATAGAACATTTTAGAAGTACCTTAAAATGCACCTGTGGGCTTTATTCTATATAACAGATTCATTTCTGAAAGGTTAACTGTTAAGAAAATATAAAATTATATTTCTTCTGACTGTGATTGTAGAATCAGGGAAGAATTCCCCGGAAACTTCTGGTGTTATGACACATGAAATCATTCTTAAGAATGTTTTTATTTAAGGGGTGCCTGGGTGGCTCAGTTGGTTGAGTGTCTTACTTTGGCTCAGGTCACGATCTCACAGTTTGTGAGTTCGAGCCCCACATCGGGCTCTCTGCTGTCAGCTTGTCAGTGCAGAGCCTGCTTCGGATCCTCTATCCTTCTCTCTCTCTCTGCCCCACCCCCCCCCCCCCCCCCCCCCAACCTCAACAACTTCTCAAAAAAAAAAAAAAAACAAAAAAAAAAAAAAAAAGAATGTTCTTAGCTAAAAACAAACAAACAAAAAACAAAAAGGGGCACTTGGGTGGCTTAGTTGGTTGAGTATCCAACTCTTGATTTTGGCTCTGGTCATGATCCCAGGGTTGTAAGATCGAACCCCGTGTCAGGCTCTGTGCTGAGTGGGAGCCTGCTTAGGATTCTCTCTCTCCCTCTGCCCCTATCCCTCACACATGCTTTTTTTTTTTTTTTAATGTTTATTTATTTTTGAGAAAAAGAAAGAGAGAGAGACAGAGTGAGAACAGGGGAAAGGCAAAGAGAAAGGGAGACAAAGAATCTGAAGCAGGCTCCAGGCTCTCAGCTATCAGCAGAGCCTGACACAGGGCTCAAACTCACGGACCGTAAGACCACGACCTGAGCCTAAGTCGGACGCTTAACCGACTGAGCCACCCAGGCGCCCCTGCTCTCTCTCTCTCTTTAAAAAAAAAAAGTTATTCTCCCCTCTTCTCTCTGGAGAAGAGCAACACTCATTGGGATTTAGAGAAGGAATAAAATGCAAGAGAATGTTAGCTATATAATAAAATCCCTGGAATAGGTACATTTGTGTTCTTTAGAAGTTTTTGAAAGATAACATGCAAGATAATATGTAAAATTTTCTGAGTCAAGGTGTGTGCTCTTCTTCAAGGAAAAGGATCCATAACCTTCACTCACATTCTACAAGGGGGCCTACTGTACCGACGCTTAACATGTCCCTGCCCAACCTCACCTCTGAGAATGAGAACCAAGGACAAAATATGGCGTTTCTTAGAGGCATGATTAGGCCACTGTGCTAAAGAGTAAAATTTTAGTTACTGTAAAATAATTTACAGATAACCCAGACTCCAGTAAATCCTTTGGCAGATCATGTCTCTCCAGCTATCGCTCTTTTGGGGAGTGTCTCCTTGGACCGGGGTAGTGACTAGGGGCTATGCTGCAGCAGCAAGCCTAATGACCTCCAGGTATTTTCAGGACAAAGGAGGTAAGAGCAGAAATTTAGGAATTAGGGAAAAGAGCACAAATTTAGGGGAAAGGGACTAAAACATGGGCCACTTAGGCCTGTAATCTATCTCTGATGTGCACATTTAGTGCAATTCAACAGACTTAATGGGAAGAGTATCCATCTGTAGGGAGTGAGCAAAATGTTATACCACCTCCTACAATATTAGCACTCATATTCATCACCAGTGTATCAGGAAAATCTTTTTTAAGATTCTGCTTCCCATTACTTTTCTCTTCTGAGGTGATACAATACAAAAGCAATATCACCTTTCATGTTTTCTGGTATAAAATATGTAGCTTTTATCTAATCAAGGCTTTAGATCTACGAAGTTACAGAAAATACAGACACTAGGGGACCAAGATAAACGACACTACAAGGAAGTTATAAGACATATGCAGAAGATAGGACATTCAATAGGACAATGGATCTAGTTGTTTCCTCAATAAATTAGTTTCATGAAGGGATAAAAAAAAAAAAGAGACTGCTCTACAGTAAAAAATTTCGGAGGCATAACAATCAGAGGTACTATGGTGGGTCTTAGTTTATTTTTTTATTATTATTTTTAATGTTTATTTATTTTTGAAAGAGAGAAAGAGAGTGTGTGAGTGGGGGGCAGTAGGGAGACACAGAATTCAAAACAGGCTCCAGGCTCTGTGCTTAACCAACAGAGCCACCCAGTGCCCCTAGTGGGTCTTGGTTTAGACAAACTAACTTTGAAGAACATTTTGGGGTAAACTGGAACAGTCTGAATATGGATAGGGTATAGTTAAGATATTAAGAAATTACTAATTTTGTTAAATGTGATAGTATTTTAGCTATAAAGAAAAGTTCTTTAAAAAGACAAATACTTACATATTTAGAGGTGGAATGTCATGATATCTATAATTTATTTCAAAATACCTCATCTTAAAAATAGATAAAGTAGATTAAAGGACATAGCCAATTGACTTGTTGTGAATTTGTGTCAGAGAAAAGCCAGTGGGTCTTCCACTAGTGTGAAGGTCCATCAGGGTGGTGTGGTGCTTAAGAAACAGGTCTCAGGGGCCAGAGCCTTGATTAGAAACTCAGGTACACCAATTATTAGTCATGTGACCTTAACTTCTTTGTACAATGGTTTCCTCATCTATAAGACTACCTATAGAGTAGTTGTGAGGATTAAATGGATTAATACATGTAAATGCACACAGTGCTCAGCTCATATAAAATGATAGTTGTTATCATTAGTGCAAGTATATAAATTCTAGTTCTACTATTTCTAGTACTTTATCCTTTAAGGCAATAGCTGAATTCAGTCTTATGGTAAACAGAACACTGAGAAGCCAACAGAGCACACTGTCATCAAATGAAGCAAGTGCGTGCTCCCGTGCCTCATGATCAATAGCTTTCCCCCACTCACTCAGAGCAGTTCTGTATTATAAACACAGTGGTCACGGCAATGTCAACTGTGTTCCCCAATTAAAACAAACATGACAGTGCAATGAGGAATTATGGAGATTTATGGCATGGTAAAAGCTTATGCCTACTAGTAGTATTAGGCAACTCAATTCTCTGAGCCTTATCAATACTATATTATTATGGATTCTATAATAACATGAGAGGATAACTATCAGGCCTACGTAAGGTAGCACATGTTAAACATACAGGACTGAGCTCAGTGGAATTCTCTTTACCCCTTTCTCTAGTATTAGTGGTGCTTATACTTGCCAGAAAGATCAGAAATTAAAACTGAGGATAAAAGAAGGACAAAAAACCTTTATGTTAAAAAAAAAAAAGGAAATCTCAAATTCTAGTAAAAAATATAAGTACAGTCATCTTAGGAGCTGCCATTTAGAAAAGACTAAGAACTAAAACCATGATGTACAATAGGACAATAGGACAATATGACCAGGTCATAAATACTGCACAAAACTGGCACTAAATAAATATATGCTATAAAACAATATCCATTGAATCTATTTCTGATTTAAAACAACTCTTCCTTGTAAGAGAATAAAACATGCAAAACCTTACATACCTTCAGCATTTATACTGAGTTCTGTTGAATTTTCTTCTGCAGTTGCATATGGATTGTTTCCAACCATTGGCACAAGACAATCAGTATAGAAGTAACCAATCTTACACATATTCAGTGTAGAAATAATCAAATCTATTGCAAGCTGGCCAACATTTCCAACAGACACTGCTGGCTGAAATAAAAAATGTTCATTAAGAAATCAAAATTAGCAGCACTTTTAAAAGCTTAGACAGAAGACAATAATCACAGGACTACATCTGAATGGTTATGCTCAGGTGCATCAGAACCAAACATGGACTCTTTGCATTAGCTTCAACAAGGTGTCAGCAGGGGCTTCCTCTACTTTGGAGACTATTGGTTTAACACCTTATTGAAAACCGACTATGTGCCAATCATTGCTCTAAGCACTAGGAATGCAGGAAGACAAACGGATAAAAATTCCTGCCTCGTGGAACTCTCATTCTAGTAAGGGAGTAGTTAAATATAATAAAATAGTGAAATACAGGCGTACTTTATTTTATGGCATTTGAATGTCTGTGGCAACCCAGCCTCAAGCAGGTCTTTCGGCACCATTTTTCCAACAGCATTTGTTCACTTTGTGTTTGTCACATTTTGGTAATTCTCTCAATATTTCAAACTTTTTCATTATTATTATATTTGTTATCATTTGATCTATGGTGATTATGACTCACCAAAAGCTCAGATGATGGCCAGCATTCTTTAGCAATAACATATTTTAAAATTAAGGTATGTACATTGTCTTTTTAGACATAATGCAAACTTAATACATTATAATATAAACATAATTTTCACATCCACTGGGAAACCAAAAAATTCATCTGACTGGCTTTATTGTGATATTCATTTTATTGCTGTGATCTGAAACCAAACCCACAATATCTTTGAGATATGCCTATATACAGAGGTAAGTGCTATGGAGAAAAATTAAGTGAGAGCGTATATGTGTTTGGTTGCAATTTTAAACAGGTGATCAAGGAAAGACTTTAGGTGACCATTCAACTATAGACCTGGGAGACTTAAGGAAGACAGCCATATGAAGACCAGGGGAAAAAAAAAACTTCACGCAGTGGGAAAGCAAGTATAAAGGCTTCTTGGGTCATCTTTCCCTTTGCTTTGTTAGTGCATAAAGGTTAGAGTCAGCTTCTTTTTACGTTGAACACACACACACATTTACCCCCATGACTTCAAACAGTACAACTGCCAAACCTCTACCTATCGCCCAGAACGTTTATCTCAACTCCAGAGACTAATGGATATCTCCCCATGATTCTCTCATAGGCAATGCACATTCAACATGTACAAAACTAAACTGTTGCCCAAACTTGTCCTCATGTTTTGTATTTCAAAAGACAAACAATTACTCAATTACCTAAACTAAAAAACTTCTTCCTTTTCTCCTACCAACTACTTATAATACATGGCTAATTTTTATTGATTCTACTTATCTCTTTAATATAGCCCTTCCTTTGCATTCTTCTAGCAATTGCTTCCCCCATCTCCATTTCCTCTTATTTTTCTGGGTCCCTCAGAGTGGTCTCCCACTTCTCATTGCTCTCATCTACTAATCTCCTGGTTATCTTCTGTAATTCCCTTACCCTTCCCAAGGATTCTGCTACTTAGTTTAGACCCTTTCTCTCCTGTATCATCTACACTTTCCTCACTATTGTATTCTTCTCATCAGTATGTGTATATATACATATATATATGCTATAATCTTTCCTTCTAAAATACCCTCCCTTGATCCTACATACTCCCCTAGCTACCACCTCACTTCTTGGTGTCTCTCCATAACCAAAATTCCCAACAGCTGTCCACTAAAGCACAAGCATTCAGGCACTTTATCTCTGAATTAATGAACAAATACATACATATATTCTCTATCTCTTCTTCCACTTATTCAGCCCACTCCAATATGGCTTCCCTCCCTTTGCCACTTTACTGATAACGGTCAAGGTTACCACCAATAATCTCTTAGACATTACTTCCCCCACGAATCTTTTTTTTTTTTTTTTTTCTGCCAGATATCTCCTGGAAGGATGCTTTTCTCTTTTGTGATTAACAAATATTTTTCAGAGAGATACTATGAAATACTACAAAATTTCCTTCAACAGTACATCATCACACACAAATTTTAGCATTCACTGATATTTCTTGCATGCGTTAAGGTGAGAATTGCCCAAAAGTGATTATCATCTTTTAAAAAATTAAGATAATTGGGGCACCTGGGTGGCGCAGTCGGTTAAGCGTCCGACTTCAGCCAGGTCACGATCTCGCGGTCCGTGAGTTCGAGCCCCGCGTCAGGCTCTGGGCTGATGGCTCGGAGCCTGGAGCCTGTTTCCGATTCTGTGTCTCCCTCTCTCTCTGCCCCTCCCCCGTTCATGCTCTGTCTCTCTCTGTCCCAAAAATAAATAAAAAACGTTGAAAAAAATAAAAATAAAAATAAAAAATTAAGATATAACTGACATATAACAGTGTATCAGTTTCAGGTATAAACATATATCAGCTGATATATATATATATATATACACATATTGTGAAATGATTACCACAATGTTTACTTAACATCAATCAGTTACAAATTTTTCTTGTAATGAGAACTTTTTGAAAGAATGTTTTAATGTTTTATTTATTTTTAAGACAGAGAGAGACACACACAGAATCCAAAGCAGGCTCCAGGCTCTGAGCTGTCAGCACAGAGCCAGATGTGGGGCTTGAACTCACAAACTGTGAGATCATGACCTAAGCCGAAGTCAGAGTTAACTGAGCTGCCCAGGCACCCCTTGTAATGAGAACTTTTAAGATCTACTCTCTTAGCAAATTTCAAATATACACTACGGTACTATTAATTACAGTCACCATGCTGTACATTACATCCCCAGGACTTATTTATAACTGTAGAGTTGTACCTTTTGACTACCTTCATCTATTTCATCCAAGCAGCTCTCATTCTCATCTGCCTCTAGCAACCACCAACCTGTTCTCTTTATCTATAAAGTTGGGTTTTTTTTTTCCAGATTCCACATATGAAGCTTTTTTTTTTTTTTTTAAACGGGTCCCTGTGTCCCTCCCCCTCCCAACAAATCCTAGGGTTCTTCTGTGCCCTTTACAAAGTGCTATCCTAGCATTTATTGCCCTTATTGATTTACGTGTGTTTCCAACTAAACTGGACACTCCTTGAGGACAAGGACATAATCTTATTCTAATAGACTGTTTATTGAAACAGTGACTGAATATGGGCAATTTTAGGAGCAATAAAACCGTGTGTTAGGTACTGGCAAGGTTTCCTTTTCTGTAGTTATCTGGTTAATGACAAAGCCCTGCCAGCTTAAGAAAGGCTCTGTTACTAGCTGGAAAAAAAGATTTTCTAGGATACAACGAAAAGAAAATGGCCCGCACAACCTATGTACAACGTTACCAATAATAATCAAACACATTACGTTTTACAGTTAAGACTACAAACTCTAGTCTCAGAAACGTTTGGTGATAGCGCCAACAAAGATTCTGCAGCCCGGACTCCAGCGACAACCTCCCCGTTTTAAGCAAGCACCGTCTTCTGTCCCAGGGCGAGTGAAAGACCTCGAGGCGCCTCCGCGGGCGCCTCCCGACAGACAGCACCCCAAGCCAAGCAGGCAGACCTCGAGAAAGCGGGGACTCACCATTAGGAAGCTGAAGCCAGCGAGGTCGGGGACAGAATCTCCGCAGGGAACAAACATGGTCGCACCGAAATGGAAGGACTGGGCGAGCACTGACCTAGAGGAAACGCAGGCGACGCGAGCGCGAAACCGCGAGCGCCGCTCGGCGTCCGCGCGCTGGAGTCCCCAGAGCCCCTAGCGACGGGGGCGGGGCGGGGCCGTCGAGTCGCTCGGCGTGGGGTCCTGAAGGGCCCGTCCAGCTAACTGCCGGTCCGCAGTGCGGAAGGGGCCCGCGAGTGGGGAAGAGATGGGGGTCGGCAGCGCCTGCGGAGACCCCGGCAGGGCAGGGCAGGGCGATGGGGAGCGCTGAGGTTGCTGGGTGGCGACCCCGAGGGAGGGGAGCGGCAGGTGGAGGTGGTCAGGCAGGGCTGGGGGCAGCCCGAGGCTTGGTAGTCCGCGCCGTTTGAAAGCAACAGTTGAGAGCCGCAGCCGCCGCAGCCGCCGCCGCAGCCGCCGCCTCGGCTCCCTCCCAGCCCGGCCTGACGCGGCGTCGCGCCCCCCGGGAGCTACGCGAGGCCGGCGGTCGCGCCGGCTCTGCTCAGCCGCGTCTGGCACTCTGGGGCTGGCCGGCGAGCGCCCGAGGCTGGGAGAAGCGCGGTGAGGCGCTGGCCCCAGCATGTCGCTGCCTCCGGAGAAAGCCTCGGAGCTGAAGCAGCTCATCCACCAGCAGCTGAGCAAGGTGAGGGCCGCGGGCGCTGGGCGAGACCGGGCCTCTCCGCCCGCCTTTGGTCCTGAGCGCCCGACCTGGCATCCCGAGGCCCGACCGACGGCGGCGCCTGTTTGCCGGGGACACGAGCGCAGGCTCTGGGGCGCAGAGCACGGCTGGGCCGTCTCCGGGTGTCCAGCCGGGGCAGCTCTCTAGCCTCGCCGAAAGACAACAATGCCGGCAAGTGCTAGTGAGTTTGAGGTGACGGAACGTGGGAGAGTGATAGCACAGCTGTGAGAACGAAGCATTCATCCCGCGGTTTCTGGAGATCAGATCGAGTACAAGTTGTGTTTGGAGCAGGTGTATATTCAGAGGTCTGGAATTGGAATTACTTTAAGGGTGAAACTTGTGTCTTTCAAGTTGAACCAAATTAGCAATTCTTAAAGAAGTCATGAAAGGGAAGTTACTGAAGGACTTGCAACGAAAAGCGTTTGTGATGTTTCGAAGCTCAAGGAGAACATTGTTGAGGTGCTCAACTGAATGCAGTAATCTGAAATAATAAAAGCTACGGTTTATTGTACACTTGCCAGGCTTTCTGCTCAGTGTTCAGCATTTTTTGGCTAAGCCTCACAATATGGTCTTGGCAGGGCATTATTTTTTTCCAGATTCATAAAGGGTGAATAAGTTAACTCAGGGTCACGTCTAATAAGCAGACTTTGAGCTTCTCCAGGTTTGTATTCTTTTGATTATACAACAATTCTCTTTCAAAAGGTCTGCTTTGGTTGAGTGTTATTTGTGGGGAACTGATAACAAAGGTAGCAGATAACCAGCAGAAATTATTCCTAGAATTTGTACTAAAAAAAAAAAAAAAAATCATCCTAAATTTTTTTTTTTGTTTTCTTCCTTTTAAAAATCTTAACCTTTATTCTTATTGAATTCTGGTAACAATTTTACATTTACTATTATCTTGAGAAGCCTTCCTGAATTTTATCTATCTACTCTCCCATCATTTTTTTTTCCTTTGGGTGTTTTAGAAAGAAATTAGCTGATTGGCAATGTTTGATGACTTTGTAATGTAAATGGTAATTCAAGTTTTCTACGTAGATGGATGTCCATGGCAGAATAAGAGAAATCCTTGCTGAGACAATACGGGAAGAATTGGCACCTGATCAACAACAGTTATCAACTGAAGATTTGATCAAAGCCCTTAGACGTCGGGGAATCATTGATGATGTGATGAAAGAACTTAATTTTGTTACTGTGAGTAATCTTTTAGGGAAAAGATTTTGAGAGTATGTTCTCATGCTTAATGCCACTTATAGGGTCCATATTTGGGGCCTCTTTTTAGGAAAACCACTTTAAAATGAGACAATTTGGGAGTGGCTGGCTGGCTCAGTCGGTAGAGCATGCAACTCTTGTGGTTTGGAGTCTCACATTGGGTATAGAGATTTCTTAAAAAGTAAAATCTTTAAATAAACTTTAAAACATTAAATAAATGAAATAAAATGTTAAAAAAATGAATAAGATCATTTTACCTAATACTATCTTTACTTCAAATATAAGCTAACTCTACCCTTGAAAAGTAGCAAGTAGGATTATGTATCAGTGAGATTGGAGTTACATACCATATTGCTCTCTCTACAGAATTTTCTGTTGTTATTCTCTAGTTCTGTAACTTTAAGTATACATATTTTAGTTAAATTAGGTCACCATAACCTAGTTCTTTTTCACTAGTATTGTTCTATAACGTTTTTGATTAGGCATATTTTTTTAATACATTCTTTTGGAACTCCATTGTCTGTGATTAACAAATTATCAATTTCTTTAAAAAAATGATTGCGTAAGAACCTTCAAATCTCTTCATACAAATAGGTCAGTAATGGGATGATAGTCTCTCAGTGCACAAATTAGTAAGTAGGCCTTTTGAAAATGAGGCAATAATGAGAAACTGTGACCTCAATATCTGGGTATTATAATGTAAAAATTGGATGGACTGCATAATACATCAGGGAATAATTTTTTAATACAGCCTCTTTTTTTGGTTTTTGAGGTTTATTAACCCATTTGTTTAAAAATTGACCCAGTAACAGCTTCTGCTATGTGAATGTCATTTCCTTGTTAAAATTAGTTCATGGTGGAATCATAAGGCAAATGTTAGGTTTAGAAAAAGTTTACCCTTGTTTAAGAATTTGTTTTTAGCATTCTGTGGACATTGGTTGAAGGCTGTTTAATTACTTATCAAACTTTAGGAGTGACCAGTAACACCACCTTTTTTGCAGACTTTTCATTATTTTAATTATGTAATTAATTAGGCTGGGAAAAGTTTCCTTGAGGGGGCTTTATACTATTTACTTAGTTCCATTGTTGCCATTCCCTTGCTTAGTTATATTTTTTGTTTTCTAATTTGTTTTCATTTTTTTCTGCCTTTCTAGGACAGTGTTGATCAAGAACTCCCTTCCTCTCCAAAACAACCTGTTTGTTTCACTGATAGACAATCAACCTTGTTAAAAAAAAGTATGTGTATTTCTTTTTAACATTGATTTCATTTTGGATAGTACTACATATTGATGTGCTGTAGTGTTTGGTATTTGATAGAAAACATTTTTTCTTTCTGGAATGAAATACTAATATTTTTATGATTAATCATCCAAAAAAACTTAGATTCTGTTTTGCATGAAGTGTGTATTATGTCAGAAGATTTAACATGTAGCAGAGTGGAAGCAAAAACAGGATCACCTGTTGCTCATGTTTTAATAATGTATTTTATAAACACTGTACAGTCTTTTAATGGTAATTACTTAATAAGTATACTTGCTGAGCTGATATTTGTCTGAGTTTGTGGAGGTGAAGGAGTGTTGGATAAGCAACTAAAAAGTAGATTTCTTAAGCATTGGCTCTGACTCCTTTCTAGCTGGGAGAGAGTAGCCAGCATATAAACTCAGATAAAAATATTTTATTATGTATCTATTCTTCCCTGGTTGCAAATGGTCCTGGTATACAGTAAATGTGTTACTTTTTTTTATTTAGTCTTTGATTTTATTTCTGTCAAGTTATTATTTCCTATTGTCTTGATCACATTCCTTAAGTTATTTGGCAGTTTCCTCATATATATTGCTACACTTTACAGCTAATATTGATCCAACACGGAGGTATCTTTACCTTCAGGTTTTGGGTGGAAAAGCTTTCTTGGAACATCTACAAGAACCTGAGCCTTTACCGGGACAAGTTTGTTCAACCTTTACTTTATGTTTACATTTTCGAAACCAACGTTTTCGTTCTAAACCTGTTCCATGTGCCTGTGAACCAGATTTTCATGATGGCTTTTTACTTGAAGTACACAGAGAAAGCTTGGGTAAGAAGCAATAATAACTTGTCATTTAATTGAGTAAATCTTTGTTAGGTTTTATTGCAGAACAACCATAAGACTTTTGCTGTAATGAGAGATTTAAAATGAGTAAATCTCCCTAGGTGTTTTTTTCTCCCCTCTTTTTTATAAAATCTACTTCCACCTGCCTTCTTACTTTATTTTCTACTTAGTTTTCCTTGAAGATTATTTTTTTACTGCTTTAATGGTTGCTTCTTTTGTAATAAACACTTAAATGCCTATTCGGTGCATTATACAATACTAGGCAAGTGCTGAGGATATATTGGAGGATGAGTCATGATTCTACTCATTTATAAAAGATGGCTAGATTTATGATGTTACATAACTTTCAAAAATAAAAAAAGTTTAGATGGGAATCTATAATTCTCATAATTTTAAAGTTGTGATAGTTGATTCTTATAATTATTTTACATAGCTTCTGTAAATGTATTTTATGTTTTGGTTAGCAAACTTAGCAAAGTTACAGAATTATACCTTTAGAATTTTAGATTACCTAAGATGGTTAATACACTACGAAAAAAATTTTTTTCCCCTCGTGAAAAATGTTGCCTTAATTAGGCTGTTAATGGCTTCACATGCTGGCTCCAAGGTGCCAATCTTTCAGTTTTGTGTAGATAATACAGTGATTATTTCTGGAGGTTTAGGGATAAAGGTAGTTTAGGGGTTAATGTTGACATATTTGAAGGCTTTTTATTATGGTAGATTTTAGTTAAGTGCTTTTTATTTTTTTTTAAGTTTATCTTATTTATTTTTGAGAGAGAGTGTGTGTGTGCACACAGGGGTGGGGCAGAGAGAAAGGCAGACAGAATCCCAAGCAGGCTCTGTGCTGTGAATGCAGAGCTTGATGTGGGCCGCAAATTCATGAACCGAGAGATCATGACCCAAACTGATATCAAGAGTTGGACGCTCAACTGAGCCACCCAGGCGTCCCTAGTTAAGTACTTTTAAAAAACAGACTTATCTCTTAGGGATGAAAAACCCTGATATGCATTGAGTAACTAGATGACTCATCACAATTATTCTAGTTTTCTCAAAAGTTAGTGACAAATTTGGGATAGTACTTTTTTTATAATTTGTTGCATACTTTCTGAGGCATTACTGAATTATTTCATTTGGTTTTATGTAAGCTTATTATTAGTATTCTTTGCAATAGAACTGTTCTACGTTGACCATAATGGAATATGTAATGTGGTGCATTTGTTTGGTTTATGTTGCCAGGTGATGGAACTAGAATGGCTGATTCAACAACAATGTTATCAATAAGCGATCCAGTTCATATGGTGCTAATCAAAACAGACATATTTGGTGAGACTACTTTAGTAGCATCCTATTTTCTTGAATGGCGATCAGTTTTGGGCTCAGAAAATGGAGTGACCAGTCTTACTGTGGAACTTATGGGTGTAGGTATGATAACTAATCACTGTTACCTTTTTGTAACCAGTTTGTTTGTAAATACATTTTATGTTTTCTGAATGCCTTTATAACCCAAGAAGGAAACATGTAAAAATTTCATTAGAATTACAGTTGGACTCCAGTATTATAGTCTTAGGAAATGTCTTGAAGTGTGCTATGACTATAGAACTTCACAGTCAATCTGACCTTGTCTTAAGGAAAAAAATTTTTATGGGAAATGAATAGAGAAATTTTGATAGCTTTTTTCTCCTCTCCATATCGATCTGATAATATGTAAGGCTGTAAAGAAAATTAAGATATTTCACACACATGCATGTATGCATACGCAAAAATCTTATAGTTCAGCACACTCCAATGTTCAGTGCATCCCCATTAGTACTAGTGTCTTCCTACAGCAGTAATTCAGATGTGGAGTTGATATTCTTCCATCCGATTACATGTGGGAATGTGGGACTCAAAGAGGTGTTAACTTGCTCATTGACAGGATCAGTGAGTGAATAGTACTCTTTGAGGACAGAGGTGGTACCTGTCTTACCATTGTCTCCTTGGACTCTTTCGTACTTCTTGATGTGTAATACATACTGTATTTGCTAATAACAGTGAAAAACAAAATGAAATTGCCAGTATTTTATGCATAACCTGTAAGGGAATTAGTTTGGTATTGAAACTAAGTCACAGAATCAAACCTGGCTTGTGGACAGTATAGCTTTAGTACTTTAGATTTTGGTAAGTCAGACCCAGAATGTGTTTTTCCTTAAATAGAAAGTAGGGGAAACAAATTTATGTGGGATATTTATTTTCAAAAGAGATACCCATTATTTGTCTTCAAATATAGGCCTAACATGATTATCATAATAATGACCAAGAAACAAGTGATTCACCAGTGAAATAGTAAATAGTTCTGGTATAAAGTGTATTTGTTTTCTGATTCCTTAAATCCAAGCAAGGATTGAAAATTTGTACTCACGTGTGATGTGAAAAATGGGAAGAAATAAATGGGAATTACTTTGGATGACAAAGAGTATAAATATTTTCTGAGAGAGGAGATTTTAACAGTTGTTTTGACTTTGTTTTTAATGTAAATGTGGTTGGCATACATTTAATGAGATTAAAAATTAAGAATCCCAAATCAATTAGATCCCAAAAGTCCCTTAAAATGTGATTAGGAAGGTCAGAAAATAGGTAATCTTATAATTAGATAAAGGCCTTTGTGAAAAATAAAAACTAATTTGATCTGGCTCAAATAATATGAATGTTAAAGGTGATGTTGAATATTACCTATTTCATGTAAGTGGAAACACAAAATTCTTAAAATTATTTTGGTTGGACTTTGGTTGACTAAGTATACATAGTCTTGAAACCTCTGAAGTTCTAAATATTTATATTTATAGGCACAGAATCAAAAGTTTCTGTGGGAATTTTAAATATAAAACTTGAGATGTACCCACCACTCAATCAAACATTATCTCAAGAAGTAGTGAACACACAGGTAAATAATTCTGAATTTCTTTTCTTTGTGTATTTGTTTTTGTAGTTGTATATTTACCTGTTGATCCTAGACAGTGCTTTCTTAGAAAATTATCATTTATTAGTTTTAAGCAAGAGAATGACAATATGATTATTAAAAAATTTTTGTCTTGGGAGAAAAAAGATCACTGGCTAATATATGTAGACCAGATTGTAGACAGGGTATGCAGAAACAGGGAAGTCAGGGGCTTCTGGGTGGCTCAGTTGAGTGCCAACTCTTGGTTTTGGCTCAGGTCATCTCATACTTGAGATGGAGCCCCGCATCGGGCTCTACACTGACTTGGAATTCTCTCTCCTTCTCTCTCTACCCCTCCCAGCTGGTACACACACGTGTGTGTATGTGCACATTCACATGCTCTCTCTCAGAGAAAAATTAAACTGGGAAGTCAGGGGCTCTTACAAATGATGACGATGATGGTGGTTTAGATTAGGGTAGTGGTAGAGATGGGGAGCAGTATGTAGAATTGTTACAGTGTTTAATTAAGGAGAAGAAATAGAAATTGAAAAAATATATTTTTTAAATTTCAAGCTTGCTTTGGAACGTCAGAAAACTGCAGAGAAAGAACGATTATTTCTTGTATATGCTAAGCAGTGGTGGAGAGAATATTTGCAGATTCGACCCTCACACAACTCCCGGCTGGTTAAGATTTTTGCACAGGTTTGTAAATTGCACTGGGAAAGGTTCACATCTGTATTTGAGATTTACTGTTGTATATGTAAATTGCATATATATGTAAATTTCATGTATGTAAATTTCATATATGTATAAAGTTGAATTTGTAAAATGTATTTATTCCAGACAAATGGAAGTTTATTTGTAAAAATAGAATGCTGATTTTGTGATACTCTCTTTTACTAAGTAGGTGAATAACATAACATAATCTTTGTTTTAATTTGGTTTTCATTTTCAATTCCTTTTTAAAACCTTTTTTAATGTATTTGATTTAAAACAGATGAAAACCCATTTTGTTTAACTTGGAGTGTGTCCCTGACTGATACTTAGTACTAAATGATTAACTACTAGGATACTTTGTGGTATTAGTTTTCATGTGCAGAATTGGGGCTTTGGGCATATATGCTTAGACATATATGTTGTTAGGGTATTTTTTTAAAGACAGTGTTACATATAATAATTCTATTTAGCCAATACATCTGAGCCAGTGACTAGTCATATTTAACTGCATCATTTCAATTATATATCTCTGCCTCTTTTTTCTTGTATCCCATGCCCATTTTCTCTCATTAACAAATCAGCATAAAATTTATGATCAGATCCTTAATTTGTGTAATTCTGAGGAACCATTCAAATGTTTTATATGTATTCAGTGTTTTATAGATGCTTTTATATGAGTATAGTATGGTGTTATTTTGAGTAACATATCTCAAATCCTGTGCATTTGTCTAGCTTTACCCTGGGATGGGCTAAGAGTGGTTCAATTTCTAGATGAGGAGCTTAGGAATGGGAGAGCCTAGTTGATGAGTGGTGGAAATGAGGGAAAAGGTTTCTCACTTTCTGATCGCATTGTCTGTACATTGTTTGGGCAGGTGAGGTGGCAGTGATGTCAGGATGGGGTGGAGAGAAACCAGTCAAAATATAACTGGCTCTTTACTGTCTATTTAGTCTGAGGTGAGATTCATTGCCATGTGGAATCTGGGACCAGAAGAAGACTGGGTGGGTGAGGAAGTGGATCAAAGAAATGACAAATGAAAGAGGAGGAGGAAGAGGTTGAGATATGCAGTTAAGCAAATCAGGGAATGGGGATTTTCATGCAGAAAATATTACTTAAACAAGTTCTCATCTCTTAAAATTCATTGTAAGAATATTTGAACCACGTAGGTCATTAGTTTCATGGTAACCATATGAGACTGTCAATTTGTCAGGCATTGCCACTTTTGTAAAAATAAGCAGTATAAGGGATAAAGGAATGAAGAATCTTTCCTAAGATCAAACAGCAACTCAGTCTTGGAGACTTTATTAAGTTGCACTTTTGCCTAGTGCTTTTTTAGTTTGATGGGACCACCTCTCTCTATATAGAGAGAGTAAATAAACTGTTTATCTTACTGCTATTCCCCAGAAGTGTTTTTTGCTGCTGCTTTCTATATTTGATTAGATAGGAAATTAAGGAGCACCAGTTACTTAAGGCAGTCAATCCAATCACAAAAACTATAGTTTTAAACAAAAGAATATTATTATATAATATAATTAAATTATATTTATATATAACATAATATATAATATTAAATTATACATGGTCTGAAAATGAATTTCCATTGCTTTCAGACACAAGAAGAAATAGTTTATAACAGTACTATCCTTCTGGAGTGATGGAAATGTTCTCTGCTGTCCAGTATGGTAGCCATTGTGCTATTGAACATGCAGAATGTGGTCGATGCAATAAAGAACTGAATTTTAAATCTTACTTAATTTTAATTAAAATTTAAATAGCCACATAGGGTTGGTGGCATTCTTAGTGGAAATTCTTAATTCTTAGTGGACAGTGCAGGTTTAGAAGCTGAAATATTGAAATTTTCAAGACATTTAGTTTATGGGGACATTTATAGGAAATATTGCTGTAATGAAACATAGGATATATTTGTATTCTAAGCTGCTACTATTGATGATTGATTTAGGGCAAATGCATCCACTTTTTAGGTGCTCATGCCTTCCCTATTAGTGGAGTTGTAAGAATAGGACTAAATGGCTTACTCAGTTAATTACCTTTATCCTAACCAAACATCTGTGGAATCCTCAGAGTCATTACATTTAATAATCATTGTACTTTTTCTCCCTCCCTTGCTTGTTTTGCTACAGTACAATAGTAATTCACTTAATCATAGCTTTTAAATTTTCTAGTGCAAGAAATTTTTAAAAAGTTATAGAAGTTGATCTTTGAGGCCATTAAATTTTAGGAAAATGTTATAAATCACTTGAGGATTGAGATTATCTTTTTAATGTTGAGATTGTGATTTCAGGACTTAATATTCTCATACTACACTAGATTAACAATAATACTGAGTTAATGAGTTAACGTAAAAGAAATCCAAGTAGTTTTCTACTTGTCTCTAAAATTACAATCATGATTTTCTGTTTTAAAAATGAGTACCTTGTGGGGTGCCTGGGTGGCTCATTTAGTTGAGAGTCAGACTCTTAGTTTTGGCTCAGGTCATGATCTCAGGGTTTGTGGGATTGAGTCCCATGTGGGGCTCTGTGCTGACAGTACAGAGCCTGCTTAGGATTCTCTGTCTCTCTGTCTCCACTCTCTGTGCCCCACCCCCACCCCCACGTGCACGCTTGTTCTCTCTCTCAAAATAAATAAACATTAAAAAAAAAATGAGTACCTTGAAATACCCTATGCTTAAATCTCCTTCCTTTTCCTGTCTCTCTTCCTTATTTTCCTTATCTGTCTTTGGTTCTTCATTCTATTTGAGGTTTTGTTTTGTTTCAACTGATCCCTTCATTCTGTCTCTTTCTGATTCCTAAGATAGCATGGGGGAGATGGAGACTTAGAGACTACCATGGATGTGTTTGAGCCAGGCGGTACAGTGGGGTGGGAGAGGACAGGGAAAAAAATCAGTGCCTTTTAGAGTTGAGGACCATACTTGTGAGTGAAATCATAACATTTTGCTCTGCATCATATAAGAATTCATGGACTTTCTCATTATAATTAAATGAAAATGATAGGATTTTTTTTTTTATTGCTAAAGTATGAGATTATATTGGAGAAGTGATGTTTTTGTGGTGTAGAAAAGACATCTATAGTTCCGATAATTCGAACAGATGATGTTTCTGTTGGCTGAGTTAGGTCTTATTTCTGAGGAGCCTTGCCATAATAGAGAGTGTTGTCTTTGAATTTTGAATAGAAAGTAGACCTTTGACTTTGTCATCTCAGTAATCAAGAAGTAAGGGAAATGTGGGCTTTTATAATATTAACTCTAAAAGCATAGTGGTAGACAGTCATCAGAGACTTTTGTATGCACTCTAGCTCTTTAGCTCAACTCCTAGGATATATTCTGTATTTGAAATGTAAGATGTTTTTCTAAAACGATTTTCAAAACTCTGCTTTGTTGACTTGGTTAACAAATCATTGTTTCCTGTGGATCTCCAAGTGTAATGGAAACAAACAAAATGAGCTATGATAATTTGTTGTTGTGTCAGTAAATCAGAAAAGCTATTGTTTGAATACATAGTATTAAATTCTGTATGATAATATGAAAGAATAGTTTGGCTTAGAGCCCCTCTCCATCCCCTGCCCACTTGCCTATTCTGTTTTCAGAGGAGTTCTTTTTTTTTTTTTTTTTTTTAGTTTTATTGAAGGATACTTGACGCATATAATTGTATATATTTAAAGTGCATGACATAATGACTTGATATACATATATGTTGTGGAATTACTACCAAAATTAAGATAATGAACATATCCATCACCTCACATAGTTAACTCTTCTTTTGTGCAGTGAGGATGCTCAAGGTCTATTCTCAGCAACGTTCAAGTTTACTGTATTAACTACTCATCATGCTGTACATTAGATCGTCAGAACTTACTCTTCTTGTAACTAAAAATTTGTACCCTTTAGCCTACATCTCCCCTATCCCTCCCTCTTCCCAACCATTCTATTCTCTATTTCTTGAAATGAACCTTTGATTTGTTTTGTTTTGTTTTAAGGTTCTACATGTAAGTGACAACCACCATACAAGATTTGTCTTTCTCTGTTTGGCTTATTTCATTTGGCATAATACTCTTCAGATATGTCCATGTTGTCATAAATAGCAGGATCTCCTTTTTTATAGCTGAACGATACTCTGTTGTATATGTAATATCACATTTTCTTTACTGATTCATCCATTAAAGGAAATTTCAGTTGTTTCCATACCTTGGATATTGTGAGTGATGCTGCAATGAACATGGATGTGCAGATATCTCTTTGAGATACTGATTTCAGTTGCTTCAGATATATATCCAGTAGTGAGATTGCTGAATCACGAGAGTTCAAGTTCTTATTGTCACAAGCTTTGGAGTCAGACAGCTCAGGGTTTAAATCCCAGCTCTATTCCATAACACCTGTAGCTTCAGTTTCTTCATTTATAAAATGAAAACAGTAAGAGATGTTAAGAGGACTAAAAGAAAAATTACATGCACAGCATTCAATAAGTGGTGGTGTCCAGAATTCTTTTATCCCACATTAATATGTTCTAAGAAAGTGTTAAAATTGGGGATGATTAATCTGTCATTACAGTGTTTTCCTCTCTTCCCCCAGGATGAAAATGGGATAAATAGACCAGTCTGTTCCTATATTAAACCACTTCGAGCTGGGAGGCTTTTGGATACTCCAAGGCAAGCAGCAAGATTTGTTAATGTCCTTGGTTATGAAAGAGCCCCGGTTATTGGAGGAGGAGGTAAACAGGAACAGTGGTGCACTCTGCTGGCCTTTCTCTGTAGAAACAAGGTATCCTACATATGTAATAGAATTGAAAACCAGTACATCTTCGTTATGTGAATTTATTGCATTTGAAAATAATTAACTTAGAAAAATGGATATATTGTCCGTTTGAACTAGTCAGAATCTTTTGTTTTCAATACATAAAGAAAAACCTTGGCATCTTTATTTTCTTGTATAGCTTCTTATTTAGTGTAATATGATTTTTGTGAGGTAGAGACAAGTAGTATAGTGTCAGAAATTAAGATATAGAGGTAAATTAAACAGTGAATTAGAGATGGCGCTGGGACCAGAACAGCGGTCTTTCTAGTACTATTCATGTGTTAAAATCTACTTAGATGATACATTTTTTTAAAAGAGAAAATGGCAGTACAAAGTGAATATGGAAAAAAGTCTTGGATTGCATGGTATTGTGTTTAGTTTCAAATATAAGTATATATTTAAGAATTTGTGTAGGGGTTTCTGTGTGGCTTAGTCAGTTGAGCGTCTGAGTTCATCTCAGGTCATGATCTCGCAGTTCATGGGTTCAAATCTGACGTTGGGCTCTGTTCTGACAGCATGGAGCCTGGGGCTTGCTTCTGATTCTGTGTCTTCCTCTCTCTCTGCCCCTCCCCCACTCATGCTGTGTGTCTCTCTCTTTCTCTCTCTTTCTCAAAAGTAAACATTACAATTTTTTTTTTAAAAAGACACATTGTTGATTTTTATTTTAAAAAATTATGTAAGTTTATTGATGTTAAATGAATTGATTTCAGTAAACTAATTTTATAGATTGTGTGTGATATTTCCTAATCTGTGTTCTAAAAATTTTGATAATATAAAAATAAGAGCATCTTTAGCATTCCAGTTCTACCAAAACAGAAGAAAAGAAATTTCTTTATTGTTTTGAAATAATTTTGTTTAGTTTGATGTTGTATAAATAGTATGAGTATTCATTCACAAGGCAAAGCTTATCCAGTAGAACCTATTTAGAATAGAGATTGATTTGTCAGAAGGATTTTACCTTAAAAACAATTGAAAACTTAAACATTATAAAAAAAATTATTTTGATTTATTCTCAAGCTGTGGTTTCCAAAAGTTGTGTTTATGGATTTTAGCTTTTTAACTTCAAATATAGTAGGAATGGTACATATTTAAAATTATTATGTAAAAAATGCTTTTGCAAAGCAAATAATCATCCCTTTGATTCACTATTATGTTCACCTTAGTTTGTTTAAAGAGAAAGAATATCTTAAAATTAGAATCTTGAAAATTATTGAAAAAGTTATTCTTGCACAAATAGCAGCATTACAAGAGTAAAGGTGCAATTTCACATATAATTCTATTGCTGGTTTTTCATTTCTTCTTGTATTTTTATATTTTTCTCCTGTGTATTTATCATTCTTTGTATAATTATAATTGAGATATAAATAAAATTTTGTGCCCTACTTTATAATTTAACATTATGCTATGAACATTTTTCCATGTGTTGCTATAATTTTTATGATCTCCATTTTAAAATGGTTGTTCGTATAAGGTTTTCTTTAGTTGACATACAAAATCTACTTAACTATTTTGCCATTGTAGGAATTGTTTCTCTTGGCTACAGTAGGCTTGCTTCCAATTTTTTGATGTTCTTGTGAGTAAATTTTTCATTGAATATCTTTGGGAGTATTATTTTTCCTTTGAAATTTTTAAACTATAAAATCTCAGTATAGAAATTGGGTGTAAAAGGTTGGATATTATATTTTTCAAAAGTCAATTAATGATTTTAAAATGCTATTGGTTTTAGTATAGTTAATAAAAAAAACAGCAGTGCACGGGCACCTGGGTGGCTCAGTTGGTTGAGCCGCTGACTTCGGCTCAGGTCATGATCTCACAGCTTGTGAGTTCAAGCCCCACGTTAGGCTCTGTGCTGACACTCGGAGCCTGGAGCCTGCTTTGGATTCTGTGTCTCCCTCTCTCTCTCTCTCTGCCCCTCCCCCACTCACACTCTGTCTCTCTCTCTCTCTCTCTCTCTCTCTTTCAAAAAATAAACAAACATTAAAAAAAAATCAGTGCAGGGCCACTAATACAAAATTTGGGGGGAAAGAAATCATCCCCCATGCTAACCCTGAACTTGTTATTTTTGCTTTTGTATATTAATTACCCACAGTCCTACACTTAAATACATATCTTAATATAATTGCATCCTTACTGTTTAATATTTTGATTTTTTTATAGAATATAAGGTATATTCTATTTTTGTGGTTTTCATAACATTTTTAAGATTTGAAAGTAATAAAACATTGTCAAAGAAAATTTAGAAAATAGAAGGGAAAATTATATATAATCTACCATAATTATTGCCACTGTTGGCATTCTGTTCTCTCATTTTTCCTAGTATTTATTGCCTTAAGATGATTACATATGGATACTGTAACTCATTGTTTTGAGTATTTTCCCATGTATTTACATTTCTCAGTGTATCATTTGTCATCTTGTCTGTTCATGTCCTTTAGCTAATCATCTTTAAAATCTTGCTGCATTTCTATCTATGTTTTATGAGTTTTTATAAACTTTTGATATGAATGCTCTCTTTTTAAAAAAAAATTTTTTTTTAGTGTTTATTTATTTTAGAGAGACAGAGGGCGAGCAGGGGAGGGACAAAGAGAGAGGGAGACACAGAATCCAAAGTGGGCTTCAAGCTCTGAACTGTCAGCACAGAGCCCAATGTGGGGCTCAGACTTCTGAACCATGAACCATGAGATCATGACCTGAGCTGAAGTCAGACGCTTAACCTGCTGAGCCACCCAGGCAGGCACCCCTGAAAGCCCTCTCTTAAAGTATACATGTTATGACTATCAGGTTTGTGAGCACTGACTGTGTAAAATAATTTAGGGTCTTCTAAAATTAGTGTATTTTGTCCCCCCCCACCATTGTTTCAGCTTAACACTAGACTTATGATTAAAAGTGAAAAAATTAATATTCCCTTTTATTATAATTTCGTATTTGAATATTTGATGAGGAAACAATGTGAAGGAATAAATACTTAAATTCATTTCATTTTCTAGGGTGACTGTGAAGATCATGCTAATCTTCTGTGCAGTCTTCTTCTTGGATATGGATTAGAAGCCTTTGTGTGTGTTGGGACTAAGGCAAAAGGAATACCTCATGCATGGGTTATGACCTGTGGAACTGATGGAACTGTCACTTTTTGGGAGAGTTTAACGGGACACAGGTTTGTCAACTCAGCTTACAAGGATATTAAAATGAAGATGCATATGTTTTAAATTATAAGTTCTTTGTTTATATTGGTGGTACCCAAAGGCCTATACCGATAATTTTTATTATTGGATCCTTTTTGATGACTATGTAAAAAATTACTATAGTTAAAAAGCTGTTAAATTTGAAGAAAATTCATATACCTAGAATATTCTTTACCAACATGATTTTGGTAAAAAAAAAAAAAAAAAAAAAATTACATTTTACTTTCAATTGTGTAATTGGGATACTCTTTTTCTGATGTTTTTCCCCAAGCCTAAAAATAAGCTCAGGTTGTAAATCATGATTTCTTTTGAAAATTTGATGTCACCAACTCCACATTGGTAAATCCACTGTATACTTTTTTTTTAGTTTTTCTGTCATCATATTTTTTAGAGTTCAGTGCTCCCTCCTTGCTAGGATCATTTCTTTCCTTAACTTCCCCATAGCACTTTCAGTTTTCATTATTCCTGTCTGGCTATTCTCAATTTTCCTTTATCTTGTCTTTAAATGTTGGAGTTCTTAAAGGCTCAGCCCTGGGCCATCTTCTTCTTTTTCTGAATTTTTCCCTGGTTGATATCATTTTGGTTAGTTATGCCTAATAATATGTAGCTAAATTATTTTAATTGTATTATCTGAGATGAATGTTTTTGATCTTAATGATTATACATAGAATATATTCTCATGTTAAAGTAGAGTTGATTAAAAAAATTTTTTTAATGTTTATTATTTATTTTTGAGAGAGAGAGACAGAGCAGGAGTGGGGAAGGGGCAGAGAGAGAGGGACACACAGAATCTGAAGCAAGCTCCAGGCTCTGAGCTGTCAGCACAGAGCCTGATGCGAGGCTGGAACCTACGAACCGTGAAATCATGACCTGAGCCAAAGTCAAATGCTTAGCCAACTGAGCCACCAAGTGCCCCCCGAGTGGAGTTGATTTTTATATCATACTGTGTGCCATACAATTACTGTAGATAGAGTAAATGTAGAAATATAAGAAGGAAAAACAAATATTAAACTCTAGTCTTGGGAAATAGTTATGGCCTTAACTGTTCAAATAATTTTCTTTCTCAATAAGATGCTGCCTTCTTAATTTTTAAGTTCTTATTATATAAAATTATGATTTACTTCTTTTAGGTATATCCACAAACCTGTCAATCCTGATGAATCTCCAGTTGCTGAACAGCCCAAGCCATTGTACCCATATCGAACAATTGGTTGTGTTTTCAATCATCAGATGTTCCTGGGAAATTGTCAGCCCTCTGACTCAGTAGAAATATGTGTGTTTGATTTGAATGATGAATCCAAATGGAAACCCATGAGTGAAGAAGCAATCAAATCTGTGTGTGCCCCAGGAGCTACAACATCCCTTCCTCCCTTTCCCCCTCTATGTGCATCTACAATTGATGCTTCAGTAACAAGTAATGAAATAGAAATGCAGCTAAGGCTACTAGTGTCAGAACACAGAAAGGTAATTAATACTGAACTTAGTAGTTTCATGCATTTTTTGTCAGTTGTTTATGTATTTAACAATTTTGGGAGGGGTGCAGGTGGGATAGTACAGTCACTTTTATACCTGAACAAAGCAAATTTAACAAAGCAAAGGGCAGCAGAGTTCCTGCCCTTAAGAAGCTTATAGTTTTGAGAGTCAAGAGAGTTAAGTTCTGAGACTCAGAAATTTCCAAATATACCAATACTTGTACTGTTTTTTCTTTTTAAGTTTATTTTGAGAGAGATGGAATCCCAAGCAGGCTCCATGCTGTCAGTACACAGCCCTGATGCTGGACTTTATCTCAGGAACCGTGAGACCGAGAGTTCTTGACCTGAGCTGAAATCAAGTCACTTAACCGACTGAGCCACCTAGCACTCCACCAATACTTTTAAAATTTATTATTTCCTTCTAGAAATAAAGAGTGGTGAACTAGTTCAGATTTTGTTAAATACTACTGTTTTTATTTCTTTTTTGTGAAGTACTTATTCGTATTATTCTCTATTGAAAATATTGGGTTATAATTTTTTATATTCATTTTTTCCAGGTTAGTTTTGTTTGTTTTTTTTCTTCCTATTACACTAACTTAGGTAGATGTAAAATTACATCCTTCTAGCTTTAATTTGCATTTTCCTGATTACTTATGAGGTCAAACCTCTTTATTAGCCATTTTGATTTCTTTTGTAAAGTACATTAAAGAAGACATAAAAAGCATTAATCATAAAAGATTAGTGTATTTTAAGAATTTTTGTTCATTAAAATAAACCAGTCAGAAGCTGAAAAGAGCAGTACTGGAATGGGAAAAGTTATTTGCAACACATATAACCGATAAAGGACTAGAATCTCAGAAAATTTATTTCTAATTCACCTTTTGATGAATCCTGTTTTCTGTGTTTCTTGAGGCCATCAAAGACAAACTGATAGATATGTGTTCTGGGCTCCAGTTACTATTAGCTTTGGCCTCTAAAATCTGCCATACTTACTTGCTAATTCATCAAAGCATTTAAAAGTATTTTGGAAAATATTTAGTCTGGCATTTGTAGTTCTCAGCAATAGGTTGCTCAAGGATCTAGTTCACTATACCGCTGGGAATGAGAGCCCCTCATTACTGCCCCTTTCCCTCCATCACTCATACTGCCTTTTAATTTTCTTAGGTTTTGTTTACAAACAAAACCAGTATTTTATTACATTATAAGAATTTGAATAGAGAAAGAAAACAGGGGTGCCTGAGTGGCTTGGTTGGTTAAGCGTCTGACTCTTGATCTCAGCTCAGGTCACGATCTCACAGTTCACCACCCACCTCGGGCTCTGTACTGACAGTGCAGAGCCTGCTTGGGATTCTGTCTGTTCCTCTCTCAGTCCCTTCCCTGCTTGCATGGTCTCTGTCTCAAAATAAGTAAGCTTAAAAAAATTATTCTTTGTTATTATTTTCTTTAAGTTTATTTGATTTATTTTGAGAGAGAGCGCATGCACGTGAGCAGGGGAGAGGCAGAGAGAGGTAAAGAGAGAATCCCAAGCAGTCTCTGCACAGACAGCCCTGACCCAGGGCTCGATCCCACAACTTTGGGATCACGACCTGAGCCAAAACCAAGAATCAGACACTTAGCCAACTGAGCCATCTAGGCACCCCCTCCAAAAAGTTTAAAAAATTAAAAAAAAAAAAACAAAAAACTGAGCTAGATACCAGTGTTGATCACTAAGTTAGTAGTGCCTGTAAATCAGCAAGTGAGATTTGCTTTTGCTGCTGGAAATAGATGGATGATACTGGACCTTTGAAGTCACTTGGAACCAGTAAAAACCTTGAATGCAAAATCAAGAAATGCTAGAGATTTATTATATCAAAATATTTAGAATTTTGAGAAGTTTTTTATGTTTATAACAGTGTTTTTAAAATGTCATGTGTCTGAATATCTGTAGTTTCTCTGATGTATATAAATGAAATCATAATTGCCTTCAACATTCCATAGAAACATGTTTTAAACTCCCTGAGGGCCTATAGCATGTCTTTTTCATCTTTTTATCTCTTTACAGTATAAAAGTTAGTGTTTTTTTTAAGAGTTAATGCTTAATAAATACTTGAGTTTATACGTGCAATTCATTTGTTGATTTTTCTCCCCTACTACAGTTAAATTTATGTTGGAGCTCTCAAATTAAGCAGATTCAATCGTATTATTTAAAGTCAAATAAAATGTGATCTCAGAATTCAGTGATACCATGTTTTTCATAGTAGGACTATTCCACATGGTCTTTTCTAGTGGATATTAAGGAAGTATAGGATTTTGGAGCCTTTACTAAGACTATTGTATTGAAAATTTTTTGTTGGGGGTACCTGGGGAGCTCAGTCAGTTAAGCGTATCTGACTCTTGATTTCACCTCAGGTCATGATCTCGTGGTTGTGAGATTGAGCCCCTTGTCAGGCTCTGCGCTGACAGCATGGATCCTGCTTGAGATTCTCTCTCTGCCCTGTCTCTCTCTCTCTCTGTCTCTCTCTCTCTCTCTCAAAATAAATAAATAAACCTAAAAAGAAAAAACTTTTTTTTCCTCTAAGAAGTAAAACCAGATGCCTATAGTTCCTTTTATTTTTTATTTGCATGTGTCTTTATAATAGTTACTAGAAAGTTTAAAAAATTATGACAGGTTTTAAGAATTTTCTCTTGGCATATGTTAAAATAGTCAACAATTAACAATTGGTTTCTAAAATAGTGTATTTCACCTTTTCTTTTTTTCTTTTGTCTTTTGATTGCTATAGGATCTTGGTCTCACCACTGTTTGGGAAGACCAGCTTTCCTATCTCTTATCACCAGCTTTGGCTTCTTATGAATTTGAGCGTACAACAAGTATATCTGCAGGCAATGAAGAATTTCAAGATGCCATAAGGAGGGCTGTACCTGATGGTCACACATTTAAAGGGTTCCCAATACATTTTGTATATAGAAATGCAAGGCGTGCATTTGCCACATGTCTTCGGTGAATGAATTTTCGAATTCATAAATGTTATTATTGGCTTAGCAGTTTCAGCAATCTGTTAGTCTGGTTTTTTAGGAATGATTTTAGAATCACATAATGAAATTCTATAATGATTTATTTTCCTTTCCACAGATTGTGAGTCTGAAATGTAGCTCTAGGTAGTTGGATAATTTTCCCATTGATTTTGGTGCAATATTAGTTGAAGATTTCTGATCTTTTCTAGTGTAATTTTTTAAATTTATACACTGTGAGGAAATGTTCTATAATTCGGATAGCTTAACCAAAATTATAGGGCTGTTGGTAGCAGAGACAGGATTTTTAAAAATTATTTTAAATGCTGACTTACTTGGAAAAAAGTAAAACCTATGTTCACTTCTTAATTGAATAAATCTTCTTTCTTCTGTAGGTCTCCTTTCTGTGAAGAAATAATCTGTTGCCGTGGAGACCAGGTGCGACTGGCAGTTCGTGTCCGAGTGTTTACTTACCCTGAATCTGCATGTGCTGTTTGGATCATGTTTGCTTGTAAATATCGCTCAGTATTATAGGACTAACATTTCTGTAAGAATATACCTGTGTTTTATTGGAATTTTACACATTGTACATTACTAGCTGTTTAGAGGTTCATTATTTTAAAAATCACATTCTGGCTTGGATGTCATATTTTACTATTGTATATACCTGACTGAAAATGTTTGAAAAAAATCATGTATGTATTTAAAAATTAAGAATGAAAAACTTGTATAAATCTGAGTGGAATTTAGTATAAATTAAGTGTTTATTTTATTTTAATAAATGCTACTTTGTTTACAGGTATTCAGTAGTTTAAATATGAATATAAAATTTACCCAGTTTTCTTTGCATTAACAGGCAATCAGAGAGATACTTATTTGCCTGAGGGTTTGAGCCATAGTAAAGTCAATATGGAACATTATTTTTCATAGCTTAAATGGGATTATTTTATATAAATAGAAATTAATCTCACAACAGATTTATTTATTAGGTGAAAATACATCTTGATGAATTATCACTTTAGTGGTTTACCCATGGCTATAGGGATATTTATGACTTTCCAGGGATTTATGGGAGGACTTTGATGCAAGAGCAGGAAAAACTAATACCCGAAAACATAAATATTAATAATAAAAAAAACTCACAGAAAAGTACATGAATAATTTATAAGTATTTGATTGAATCATCATAAAAATGAATTGAGTATTTTAGAAAAAATTTATCATACTCTTTTTTTATGATACTGATAAAGTATTTTCTATAATTAATTTTTTTTAATTTATTTTTTTAAGAGACAGAGTGCAAGCAGGGGAGGGGCAGAGAGAGGGAGGGCAGAGAACAAGCAGGCTCCAGGCTCTGAGTTGTTAGCACAGAGCCCGACGCAGGGCTCAAACTCATGATCTCTGAGATCATGACCTGAGCCAAAGTCGGACACTTAACCAACTGAGCCACCCAGGTGCCCTTGTTTTCTATAATTAATATTTGCAGTCTGTTGCTGATTTTCTGTAGTCAAAGGATCCATTATTAGCCTCTTCATGGATTCCATCTTATGAACCCACATTTGTTTTTCTTTCTTCCCTTTTTTCATTGTGATAAAAACATCAGTGTATATGTAACTACTCTAAATGGGAGAATCATTATGTGAGGCCACTGAAAAATAAGCATATGTAAGGGACTTCCTTCTGATACTTGTTTTAAAATCGAGCAAGCCTTTTTTTATATATAAATTTTTTTTAATGTTTATTTATTTTTGAGAGATAGAGACAGTGCAAGCAGGGGAGGGGCAGAGAGAGAGGGAGACACAGAATCCAAAGCAGGCTCTAGGCTCTGAGCTGTCAGCACAGAGCCCAACGTGGGGCTTGAACTCATCAACTGCAAGATCATGATCTGAACCGAAGTTAGATGCTTAACTGAGCCACCCAGGTGCCCCTAAAATTGAGCAAGGTTTTAAGAGAGCAACAGTGAACATTAAAAAAGCTATAGCAGTTTCACTTTTTGTAATAAACTGCATGATGTGGTAGCTATGACTGTCCATTCAGCACCTCTGTGCACAGTTCTTGATTCAGTTGCTTTATCCATTGGTCTTCTTAAGAAAGCACCTGTGCAAGTTTTTCTTTTCATCACTTTACCTCACCATTGCAAATAAAATGATTTAATGTTTTTTAAAAAAATTAAAATCTAGAGATAGCCTAAAATTTACCTTTTATTTTTATATATGGTATTTATGATTTAGCTTGCTTAAAAAGTCTGAAAATATCCCTCTTCTCAATTTTCTTTGAAAACAATAATCAGATATTTCTTGTGAGACTGACATGACTTTAGAGAATTAGAAAAATAAGAATTAAGACTTTTTTGTTCTGTTGTCAAAATTACTCATAAAGCTATCAATAGAGAAAATCGCTTGTAATTTTCACCTTTTGGAACAAACTATTTATGAGGCACATACTAAGAGGCAGACTATGTTAGGATGAAGGCTATATTATCATTGAGGCTGGGCTTCCTGCCTTACTGTACCAGAGTAACACATGTATCCATAATGCACCTTTGGTATAAATTCTGAAATAAATTTCCTTTTTATGCACTTTAATAGAGGCTGGCATTAATAATTTTCTGTAAAGGTGGTTTATTTCAAAAGATTATTTCAGTGCATTTATCACTAGAATTCTACTCTTATTACTAACAATTTTTCTTTTTAAAAATTAAATATATCTTGTCTATTTAGCTGTCATAAAGGTTGTTTTCCTATTAAAAATGTAACATTTTTTATATAATGTCTTTAATATGTTCTTTTAGACAATATGTACGCTAGTACAGTTCCCTATACATATATATGTGTGTGTGTGTATAATACATAGGTGTATTTATTTAGTAGAAGATTATCAGAAACCTAGAAAGTTCATTACTCTAGCATGAACCTGTTGAATAAAAGTTATTAAATTTAGTTCCAACCAAGTGAACACTCCAAGTGCTGTTAAATTTTTTTCTTGTATTGAGGTATACATTTTTTGATATCTGCAAAAACACATTGACAACCTGGCAGTTCTGGAAAGTACACGTATTTGAAACCCAGTTTTCTACTTTTTAACAAAGACAAGGTTTGAACCAAAAAAAGTAGCCTTTATATTTGAAAAGACTGTTGCTATTAAAGTACTATTCTATACCATATAGCTGACCATCAGAATACATTAGTTACAAACCATCGATTGTTTAAACTAACCCATTTATACTTCTGATTTCATGCTGTACTAAACAGGAACATAGTTAAGGTTAGACTACAGTTCAGATAATAATTTCATACTTTCTATTTAATGGAGATAAGTACAGGAATTAGATGATCTGTTTTTTTAACATGCTTTTTTTTTTTTTAATATTTATTTTTTGAGGGACACAGAGTGTGAGTGGGGGAGGGGCAGAGAGAGAGAGAGAGAGAGAGAGAGAGAGAGGGAGCCACAGAATCTGAAGCAGGCTCCAGGCTCCGAGCTGTCAGCACAGAGCCTGATGCAGGGCTCGAACTCAAGCAGTGAGATCATGGCCTGAGCTGAAGTCAGCCGCTTAACTGACTGAGCCACCCAGGCGCCCCTTTTTTAACGTGCTCTTAACTTTTAAGCCAATGAAAAAGTAGCATTGTTTTCAAGCTGTTGGCAGTTGAAAAATAATTTGAGATTAGCCAAAGCCTTTATAAAATATTAAAAACAAAATAGTCAAACATATAAACTGGAAGCCATCTAATTTTGAAGAACCTATTGTTTATTGTTTATAGCATATTCTATATTGTTTGTAGCATATTCTACATTTAAAACACAAATTCACTTACAGTCATCAATGCATTTAAGTGTGGGTATTAAATGTTTAATATTTTCTTCTGAGATTTGGTTGGCATAGTCCTTGTAATTACATTGGACCTTTATTTGGTTTGTGAATTCACTACATGACACCAGTGTTGAAATAGTCATGGATACTAGAAGGGAAGGTAGAGGAGGTTTTAGCTGGTTGTTAGTTCACATATACTCTCAGGAAAGATTTCTTTCTCTGATTCTATGGAATTTAGACTTGTACTAATACTCCAAAAACAGATGTTTCCTAGTGTTTTTGAAGGTAGCTATTTTTTTTTTTTTTGGTTTTGCATCTATACAGTTTTAACTACCATTATACTTATGCTATTTTTACATGTGATTTAATATTTCACGGTTTTGAATTACAGGATTTTGGACTTGAACAGAATCTTAGGTCTTCTAGTCCACTTAATTTATATAGTAATGAAATGGAGATCTAGAGAAGTGAAGTTCCCTGTCTAAAGATAATATTTCTAATAGATCAGTTCTAGAGCCAAGTTCTGACTTTGAGTTTGCTTCTTTTTGCTATATCTCTGTACAATGTGAGTTTTTTTTTTCCTCTGGGGATGGCATTTCTGGATATGACCAAGTAACCCACATAGTATGGAAAATTTTCATTTTAGTGGTTCTACCCAAGACAGGGACATGGAAGGCACCAGTCTTTATGATACTTATCACATAACCTATAAAAAATTGCGGTGATATTTGGGGTATCAGGTCAATGACAGATGAGGCCAGAATTGCCCTTCAGGGAGTCTGGCCTAGGGAAGCTGAAGCCCTTAGAGGGGCAGTGAGCTGCTTGAGATTCCTTGTGGTGTAGAATTCAACTATTTGTGTACTTAAGAGATTCAGTAAACTGACATATAAGAGTAGTGCCCACTAACATGCATCTAGAAAATATTTCAGTCCTATTCAGTCTGTTTTAATTCTGAAATCCATTTATTTACAAATTAGTTGTTTAACTGGCTACTTGTTACTGAACTTTTACAAAATCTTTTCCTTGTACAAAGTGTCCAGTGAGGGAATGGGAGCAATGGTAGTACAAAACTGTAAGATGATTGTCAGAAGTTAAATCTATTTGATTTGAACATAAGCAAACAGATTTTATCACTAATTTTTAACAGCTTTATTAATATAATTTGCCTACTATACAATTAACCATTTTAAAGTATGTAATTCAAAAAAAGTATATAGTTCAGGGTTTGCATACAGTCAGAGAGATGTGCAACCATCATCAATCAATTTTAGAACATTTTACCACCTCAAAAAGAAACACTGTACCCTTTAACTATTACTCTATCTCCCCTCTTTGCCTCCTAGCCGTAAACAACCAGTAATCTACTTTCTATGTAGATTTCCCTATTCTGGATTTTCTTATGAATGGAATCATATATGGTCTTTTGTGACTGGCTTCTTTCACTTAGCATAATGTATAAGATTTATCCATGTTGTAGCATGTATCATTATGTCATTCCTTTTTTGGGCAAATTTTCCCTTGCATAGTTACATCATATTTATGTATCTATTTGTCAATCAATAGACATTTTGGTGGTTTCCATCTTTTGGCTAAATAATGCTGCTATAAACATTCATGTCCAGGGTTTTGTGTGGGCATGTGTCTTCATTTCTTTTGAGTATATATATATACCTATGAGAGGAATTGCTGGGTTAATATAATAATTAACATTTTAGTGAAATGCCAAATAGATTTCCAAAGCAACTGCACCACTTTCCAATCCCACCAGCAGTGGATGAAGTTTCTGATTTCTTCACATTCTTGCCAACACCTTGTTATTACCTGACTTTCTGATTCTAGTCATCCTAGGGTGTGTGAAGTGGTATCTCCCTGTGGTTTTTATTTACATTTCCCTGATCTCTAATGATGCTGAGCATTTTTTTTTTTCACGTGTTTGTTGGCCATTTGTGTATCTTCCCTGAAGAAATGTCTATTTAGATCCATTGCCCATTTTTAAGTAGGGTTGTCTTTTTATTATTGAGTTGTAAGCGTCTTTTATATATTTTAAATACAAGTCTCCTATCAGATAGTATGATTTGTCTATGTTTTCTTCCATTCTATGGGTTGTCTTCTTGATTGTATCTTTGAAGTACTAAAGTTATTAATTTGACAAAGGCCAATTTATCTGTTTTGTTGTTGTTGCTCTTGCTTTTATTGTCATATCTAAGAATCCATTGCCAAATCTAAGATGATGAAGATTTACCCGTTTTCTTCTAAGAGTTTTATGGTGTTAGCTCTTAGGTCTTTGATCCCTTTTCAGTGAAGTTTTGTGTATGTTGTCAGGTAACATTCTTCATTCTTTTGCATATAAATATTGAGGTATTTCATCACCATTTGTTGAAAAGACTATTGTATCCCCATTGAATGATCTTGACAACCTTGTTAGTTGACAAAAGATGTAGGAATAGAGAGTCATGATTCTCTATTGTTATTGTGCCACTCTTTTTATTGTTCCTCTAACACATTTTGATCATCTATCATTGCTTTGTTGTATGTTTTGAAATTGGGAAGTATGAGGGGTGCCTGGCTGGCTCAGTTGGTGGAGCATGTGACTCTTGATCTTGGGGTTGTGACTTCAAGCCCCATGTTGGGTGTAGCGCTTAATTCAAAAGAAAATGAGTGCATGGGTGGCTTAGTCGGTTAAGCGTCCGACTTCGGCTCAGGGCATGATCTGACGGTTCATGTGTTTGAGCCCTGTGTCGAGCTCTGTGTTGACAGCTCAGAGCCTGGATCCTGCTTCAGATTCTGTGTCTCCCTCTCTCTCTCTTGCCCCTCTCCCACTCACACTCTGTCTCTCTCTCAAAAATAAAAACATAAAAAAAATTTTTTTTTAAAGAAAATGAATTTGGAAAGTGTGAGAGTCCTCCACTTTGTTCTTTTTCAAGATTGTTTTGGCTATTCTGAGTCCCTTGCAATTCCATATGAATTTTGGAATCAGCTTGTCAGTTTCTATAAAACAACCAGAAGTTTGTTTGTTTCAGGAGTAGAATTCAGTGATTCATCCATCACTTACATACAACACCCAATGCTTATCATAAGTGCCCTCCTTAGTGCTCATCACTCATCTAGCCCATCCCTCTGTCAACCCCTTAGTTTGTTCTCTGTCATTAAGTCTTTTGTGGCTTGTTTCCCTCTCTTCTCTTCCCACCCTCTTCCCATATGTTAATCTGTTTTGATTCTTAAATTCCACATATGAATGAAATCATGGTATTTGTCTTTCTCTGATTGACTTATTTCACTTAGCATAATATATTCTAGCTCCATCTACATCATTGAAAATGGCAAGATCAGACACCAGAATTATAAGAGGGATTGCCTTGAATTTGTGGATCGCTTTGGGCAGTATTGGTATTTTTTTCTCCCTAAAAGCCCCAACATGGGACTTTAACTCACAATCCTGAGATCAAGAGTTGCATGTTTTACGAAGTGAGCCAGCCAGGTGCCCCTTGAGGAGTATAGCCATCTTAACAATGTTAAGTCTTTTGATTTATGAGCATGGCTTGTTTTCCCATTTATTTTAAATCTTTAATTTTTCTCAACAATGTTTTGTAGTTTTCAGAGTATAAGTTTTGTACTTTTGTTAAATTTATTCCCATTTTATCTTTTTGATGGCTATTGTAAATGTTTTCTTAGTTTCATGTTTGATTGTTCATTGCAAGTGATTAAAAATATAATTGATTTTTGTAGATTCATCTTGTATCGTGCAAGCTTGCTGACCTCATTTAGTAATTCCAATAGTTTTTTAGTGGATTCCCTAGGATTTTCTTTATACACGATTATGACACCTGCAAATAGAAGTAGTTTTACTTCTACATTTCCAACCTAGATGACATTTATTCATTGATTCGCTCATTCATTCATTTACCTAATTGCTCTGGCTAGTACCTCCAACACAGTGTTGAAGAGACGTGATGAGAGGAGATATTCTTGTCTCGTTCATGATGTTAGGGAGAAATAACTCACCATTAACTATGATGTTAACTTTTCATAGATACCCTTCATCAGGTTGAGGAAGTTCCCATCTAACTCCTAGTTGTTTTTATTTTTATTATGAAAGGGTGTTGGATTTTTGTCAGATGCTCTTTCTACATCTAATGAGATGATCATGTGATTTTTGTTTCTTATTTATTGATATAATGTAGTACATGACTTGATTTTCAAATGTTAAACCAACTTTGAAATTCTAGGATAAATTGTACTTGGTCATGGTGTATAATTCTTTTTAAATGCTGCTGTGTGTTCAGTTTGCTAGTATTTTGATGAGGATTTTTTTGATCTGTATTCATAAGAGATACTGGTTTGTAATTTACTTTTCTTGTAATATCTTTTGTCTGATTTTGATATCAGGATAATCCTGGTCTCATAAAATGAATTGGGAAGTGTTCCTCACTTCTGTTTTTTGGAAGAGTTTGTGCAAAGTTGATTCAGTTTTCACTTTAATTGGTAGAATTCAGAAACCATCTGGTTCTGGGCTTTGTGAGTAGTTTTTTGATTGCAAACTCAATTGCTTCACTTGTTATAGGTCTGTCCAGATTGTCTGTTTCTTCTTGAGGCAGTTTTGATAGTTTGTGTGTCTTTATAGGAAGTTATCCATTTCATCTAAGTTATCTAATTTTGGTGTACAGTTGTTCATGGTATTTCTTCATAATCCTTTTTATATTTATAAGGCTAGTGGTGATGATTCTCTTTCATTTCTTTAAAAAAAATTTTTTTTAATGTTTATTTATTTTTGAGAGAGACAGAGACAGAGCTTGAGCGGGGGAGGGGCAGAGAGAGAGGGAGACCCAGAATCCGAAGCAGGCTCCAGGCTCCGAGCTGTCAGCACAGAGTCTGATGCGGGGCTTGAACCTATGGACAGTGAGATCATGACCTGAGCTGAAGTCGGATGCCCAACCTACTGAGACACCCAGGCGGCCCCCTCTTTCATTTCTGATCCTACTAATGGGAGTCTTCTCTCTTTTTTTTTCCAATTTTGTTGATCATAACAAAGAACTAGGGTTTGGTGTCACTGATTTTTCTTTGTTGTTTTTCTATTCCTTTTTCATTCATTTCTACCCTGATCTTTATTATTTCTGTCCTTCTTGCTTTAGGTTTAGTTGTACTTCTTTTTCTGGTATCTTAATGTAGAAGGTTAGGTTATTGATTTGAGTTCTTTCTTCTTAATATAGTCATTTACAGCTATAAATTTTCCTGTAAGCACTCCTTCATATGCATCTCATTAATTTTGGTATGTTTTTTTTTTTTTTCCATTTTCATCCATATCAAAGTATTTTCTGATATCTCTTTCGATTTCTTCTTTGACCCTTTGGCTGTTTAGGAGTGTGTTAATTTCCATATGTTTGTGAGTTAACCAATTTTTTTCTCCTGCTATTGATTTCTAATTTCATTCTATTGTGGCCAGGGGACATACTTTGTATTATTTCTATCCTCTTACATTTATTGAGGTTTGTTTTGTGGCTTAACATATTTATCCTGGAGAATGTTCACATGTGCATTAAGAAAAAAAGTATATTCTGTTGCTGGGTGGAGTGTTCTAGAGATGTCTGTTAGGTCTGGTTGTTTATAGTGTTCAAATATATCCTTGTTTATGTATCCATTAATGGTTTATTCTAGTTGTTCAGTCATTAATGAAAGAAGAGTACTGAAATCTTCCAACTATTTTTTTTTTTAATTTATTTATTTTGAGAGAGAGGGAGAGAGAGAATCCCAAGCAGGCTCAGCACTAACAGTTTGATGTGGCGCTCGAACTCACAAACCATGAGATCATGACTTGTGGTGAAATTAAGAGTTGGATGCTTAACCAACTGAGCCACCCAAGTGTCCCTAAAGTCCTCCAACTATTGCTGCTGAGTTGTTTATTTCTCCCTACATTCCTTTCAGGTTTTGTTTGATATATTTTGGTGGTTTGATATATATGATTGTAATTGTCATGTGCATATGTCCTTTTTAAAATGTCCCTTTTTGTCTCTAATAATATTTTTGTTTTAAAGTCTACTTTTTCTGATATTAGTATAACTTTCTTGTGGTTGCTGTTTACATGATTATATCTTCTTCTATCCTTTAACTTTTAATCAATTCATATTTGCAGTTTAAAGTGTATCCCTTGTATATGGTGTATAGTCAAATCTTATTTTTTTCCCCAATCTGACAGTCTCTGCCTTTTGTCTGGATTGTTAAATCCATTCACATTTAATGTTCTTATTGGTATAGCTGGGTTTAATGTCTGCCATTTAACTTTTTGTTTTGTGTTTCATGCCTTTTTTATTCCTTTATTTCCCCTTTACTGCTTGCTTTTGCATTAAGTGAATATTTTCTAATGCAGCATTTAAATGTCTTTAACCGTTTTGTCATTATATTTTTATTTATTTTTTGATAGTTGCTCTAGGGTTTCTCATATACATCTTAACTTATGAGAATCAACTTTAGTTTTATACTACCTTAATTCCAGTGATATATGGAATTTTTTAAACTAAAGTTATAAATAATGTTTTGAATGAAACTTGAGATTAATTTTTTCTGGCAATATATTACTAAAACTAGTGTCTTTGGATTAGTTCAAAGATGTTAGGTTGGAATCTTCAGTTCTTAATAAACCTGATAGTAAGAATCGGTTAAATAGCTTATACATTACCAGTAGCAGTTGTTTTAAATATAGTAGAAGAAATTAATTCAAAGGTTACTTCTTTGCAAATTTCCATGGCAATATTAGGTTCTTTTTCAAAGACATTTTCAGAATTACCCGAAGTCTTTTTGAAATATGTCTTTATATAGTATATTTTTTCTTAAATATATGTAAAAGAGGTTCTTGTCATTTGGTCAATCACTGAAAAATGCTACTTTTTGTGTCGTAAACTGCACAGGTAAACTTAATGGCAAGGTTACTTACGGCTTTGCATTAGATAATCTCTTGTGATCTTTTAATAGACTTCTATATGTTACTTCATAAACTCTTAGTTATTTTACACATTTTTAGGTGCTTTGAAAGAGTTTTAAGTATTAATGTATTAATTTACTTTACAAGACAAATTCAAGGGGTTAACGCTACACCATTGGGCTTTTAATGATGTCATGTTCATTTTCGCATAATGATAAGCTTTCCTCTGTGGGAGAGAAATAAGTGGAGGTATATAGATAGGTGGCTGAGAATGTGAAATATCCCTGGATATGCTTGTAGAAATGTTGTATAAACGAATGTCCTCTATCTTATGTGTTAGGTCAGAATAAAAGTTGTGAACAGTTGGCCTAAATTATCTTGGTGCTTGCTCTAGTGCTCTGTTTTAGCTGAGGAAAGTTGGCCCAATATTTATAATCCTACAACATAAAAATTGCTTCTGCTACAAAGAAAAAAATGAATACTACATAATTTAGTTAAAACTGAAAATGTCAAATGGCATTATGACAGTATTGCACTTGAAAAATGATAATTACTTAGCAAAGTGTTAGGAAGTTTGTTTAAAATATTGTCATAGTTTTAGGTTGAGATCTAGGAGTCATGTCTTTATGAATTTTAATGTCAATGATGTTTTTCTAACATCTCTTAGAAAGGATTATGATTACTAGACAAAAAGTAGGAACCAGGTTTATACTTCCAGTTCTCATGAGGAATGAACATGCATAGCAAATAAGAGAAAGAAAGACATTGTACTCCATTAATGGCTATTAAGAAAGGATCAAGAGGACACAAGAATTCAGGTTAAGAAAATAGTTTGGGGAAAAACCTGAGGGAAAAGCACTGCTAAAATATAAGGAGTCCTGCCCTACCTATACCTGTCCACAAAAATTACCAAAGCAAGGCTTAATTCATTGCTTATTTAATTGAATGAAAGGTAAGCCATATTTTGTGCTAGTTACATATTAAGCTTGGAAGAGAAATGAGCCTTTCACAGAGTCATATAGAATATGCTAGGGCCAAGAGCAGCTCCAGACTTCTACCTGCACACTAGGGAAAAAAGACAATCTTTTGAACAATAAGAAAGGGACTTTTTTTTTTTTTTTTTGTATAAAGTTCAGCAAAAATTAAATATAGAGGTTTGAAAAAATATTTTAGCTTTACCTCATCAGTATGACTTCATTTTCACAATGAAAAAAACAACAGACTTCAGTCTGAAAATGGATTATTTCTCTTTAACTTACACAACCTAAAACTCTGGTTTCTTAAAAGTTTTATTGAGAACTCTACTATTTTCAAGCAAGTGTTGTCGAACATCAAAATTTTGCTATCAAATAAAGATATTTTTGTGCCTTGTGTTCTTTTCAATTTTCCATTGGAATTGAGAAATAAGCTACTGCTTATCCTAACTTGAAATCTGATGAGAGGTAAGGTAATATGGGTAAAAAACAGGATCTAAAAACCTTATGTTAAAGGAAGTATATTTGAAGTATATTTACTTTTGGCAACTGTCAGTAATTTGCGGTAAGTCACTTAACCTCTGCAGACTCAAATTTTTATAAGTAAAATAATGGGTTGTGCTAAGATTTAGATCTATGAGGTCTTTTCCAAATCAAATCTTCTTTACTAATTGAAGCTAATGATTCCACTTAACTATCAGAATCAGAAGACCATCTTTCCTTGTTGGTTTAAAAGTAATTGTTTCAAAGGAGAATCACATTAATAAGGTGAAACATGACTATTGTTTGACCGAGTATTTCCCTAAATCCTTCATGAACATACTGATATGCTACTGTTGAGATATTTTACCTCATTCCTCTACTTCTCCTCAGTTTTTATCAGTGGGTATGTAACTTGATCTCATCAAAGTAGGATAGGTAAATTTATGAATAAATTAGATGCTATGGAATGAATATGTTGTGGCAAACAACTGGTTTAGAATACAACTTAGGAAAAGGGTATTCATGGGAATTTTCTAAATGTTTCTCAATGAACATTTATCTTTGGCATTGGGGAAAAAAGTTAATTCTTTTACAAGTACAGACCAGAAGAAACCAATTTTGTTGTATTCTTATCTGGTCTATATACTTTTGGTTCTCTGTATAAGGTCACATGCTAGTTTTCATGACTAATTTTAAAGATTTTGGGTTGATATTCAGTTTAATTACCAAAATTACAAGACGCACATTTCAAACTGCACTTAGGATTGTTGATGGAATTAGCCTCCTTAGAGGAGTGATAATCTGCAATTCTCTGATGGGGATGGAGTCATTATAGATCACCTTGAAGATAATTACTATCGGGAGATGACCGCTATGGTGAAACTTAATGCCAGGACAAATGGAGGGAGATGGGGTATCACATTATTCTTTGAAAGTGTTTGAAATAGCAAAAGTTTAGTTGATCATAGTGGGATGTACAAATTCAAAACATCTGCTTTTTATTTACTACTCATGCTTGGTGGAGTGAGGAATGAAGTGTGAGGACTTTTTTCTTGCTCTGTGCCAATGTAGAGAGACAATGTAAGTAGCAGAAAGAGCTGAGCTGGTCAGGAGGCCTGGATTCCAGTCCCATCTCTTTCATTTACTAGTCCTATATTTTATCTTCTGTAAGACAGGGATAATAATATCTGACCTTCAAGTTGTGTAACTGAAGAAAGCACTTTGAAAGTATAAAATGTTCACTTTTAAGATTATAAAGTAGTATAATTGTGGGCAATGAAAATTTAGGTTATAAACACTGAAAAAAATATGCTGTTCTATTTTTTCCTTTTTGGTGCACTTTTCCAGGTGAATGTGCCTCTTAGGAGCAGTTGTCTGGGAGTGACTGGATTAAGCTTGGGCTGCACAGGCAGATTGTGCTCCCTGAAAGACTCATAGCAGCTCACCCAGCATGTCCAGAGTGTGAAGCATGAAGTACATTTATCCTGCAAAAATGATAAGTAAATATAAGATTAAAAATTTCAAGAATTCCATTTTTAGTAAATGCAGCAACAAAATCAATGAAAACTAAAATCATATTCAGAGTAATACATGCCACTATTTTTCACAGATCTCACAGCACTTTGAAAGAGCCATTTACGTGTTGATTTGAATTGTTCAGACATTTTAACTACATAGAGCAATTTTTTTAAAGTGGTGAAGCCAAGAATAAAAAAATAAAATCAGTGACAGAAATTGGAACAAAATATACTCTACAAGAAGGTACCTGAATCTTTGAATTTGAATTGAAAATGAGAAAATGGGAAGGTGCCAAATCATTCCACAGTACTGCCTCAGCCCTGAGAATATATGGACCTCTGATAGTCTTTGAGTTGTCAGCTGTCACCTTCTCAGAATGTGATGATGGACGTGGGGCTTATCAAAATTTCAAAGGGTTCTGAAAATCATATAAAAAGTAGAAGTATACTGTCTTTGTATAAAAATGTGTCAAGTGTTCAGGTTATATAATGAAGAGATTTATAATAGAAGATCGCTAAGATTTTGGAGATTTATCCTTTTTTCCTGCATACATCAAACAACATTCTACTTGTCATCTTGCCTCAACTTAATTCCATATAAACTCACAAAGGCCAGAAAGTTACTTGAAATACAGTATATCAGTCATGATTTTGTATCTGGAAAAAGAAAACACACACACAACACCTATTTTATGTAATCTTCCTGTGACCAAAATGTATTTGTATGCTTAAAAATTATCACTTAGGAAAGGATAAAAAATCCTGTTGTGGAGTCATTTTAAAGAACACATCTTTTAATATTAACATTTGAGGTAAAATTTGGATTTTTCTCTCACTTCCAGTCCCTTCTTCCCTTCACTGTTAACCTTTACTTGGAGATTTATTTATTGCCCTATGCCAGGAGTAGCAAGTGACTGGCTCATGGATTCATCAATTCATTAATTCACTTAAATTGTCTTTTGTGGGGGGAGTAAAGATAACAAAAATGTAATTGATCTTGGTGGGCTGTAGCTATCAGAGTGAAACAGGACAGCAATATCTTATACAGCCAGGAGATGGTGGTGGTGTCCATAAAAGTAGACCATTTAGTTTTCTGCATTGTCGGGACTGTTTTAAAGCCCTCTATTTTCAAAATTCACACAGGATCTAAACATTTTAAATGTCAAATTTTGGGAATGTTCTCCCATTTTTAAATCAAGGGGTTTTGTTTCCACATCTATATAAGGAATTAGACCTTTCTTCTCAGGGCATTGGCACACATAGCACATTTTTGCAAATGGAATTATGAACCTATGATTAAGTGATGTTACTTAAGGGGGGTTTTGTTATCTGTTGTAGTGAAATTATAATAAGGTGACTAGGGTGAAGCTTTTTTCTCCCCTCTCTTTTAATTCCTTACTCTTTTTTAAAATATCCTTTTGATTTTCTCTCTTCTCCCCACTACTACTCTATGTGGTATCTTAAGCATAAATAATAGACCTCTGTAATTTCTACTGCAAGATGCAGTTGTTAAGAGTGTGAGATCTAATATCACAAACTGCCTTAAAAGTTTTATTGGTAGTTAGTATACATTTCTTACTTGGTTGATGCTTTCAACTCTGTCAAGTTCTGACACAGGACTAGCCTCAGAGTGTAATGTTACCAAGTAAACTCATTTACCAATGAGTGGTTGTTTTATCTAAGACTTATGTTTTATTGCATAAGTTAATGAATTCAGCAAGGCCCTCGGGAGTACAGTATTTCTTTCTTTAATTCTATGGCTAATTGCCCTCAGTTCAATTTTGCCACTGTGATATCAATTCCACATCGTCTGAATCTACTGGGTTAATTGCACTATGATGGGTGTGATCATTGGAGACTTAGTGAGGAGTTTTAGAAATGTTACAAAATGAATCCGGAAGGATGCCGAAATTAATGTCTACAAATTATTTACAAAATGTTTATATCCCAGGCCCTGATCTACGCGCTTGGGGGAAGTCAGTGAGCAAAACCCATAAAAGGCCTCCATCCTCATGGGACTTAACAATGAACATGGGAGGACCTAGTCAATAAACAATACATCTAAATAAATTATACGGTATATTGATGGCGACAGCTACTCCAGAAAGAGCAAGGGCGGGTCCGGGACATGACGAAGGGGTGAGGCCGGGCGCAGTACGAAGTCGGCTGGTCAAGAGAAACCGCGTGCAGGCTTGAAGGAGGCGCGGGATCAGCGCCCTGCGGGAGGGGTCCTGCGGTGGATGGGGGCAGGCGGGGCGGCCTGGGAGCCGGTGCCGCAGCAGTTCAACAGACCTTCATTAGGAATTCGCTCCAGTCTGGGTTCGAGTTCCTAATTAGACTTCCGGCGAGCCAATTTCAGGGGGATCCAGCGCCAGCGGCCTCTCCGCTTGGCGGGGCTGGCTGCGGTCGGAATGATCAGCGCGGCGGCGGAGCGCGCGCCGCAGCTCCCAGTCGTGCGGACCCCTAGAGGGGCGGCTCCGCAGCCCGGGCACTGAGCGCGCGACGGGCGCGGGGCGGGGCCGGCGGACGCCATCGCGTCGTTACGGGCTGCCGGCGGCGGCGGCGGCGGCCTGGTCAGGACGGCCGCGGCGTCCTCGCCGCGCTCCGCTCGCCCACGGCCGCCGGGCCCTAGCCCCGTTCCCTGCCTGGTCCCCCGCGGCGGCGCGCGCGGCCAGGTTGGGCGGGGCGGTTCCGGGGATGAGGAGGCGGCGGCGCGCCGAGACGATGCTCCGGACCTGAAGAGTCGCCGGCACAAGGCGCGGCGGCCGAGCGCAGCGCCGACCCGCGGGATGGCTCAGCCGGCGGGCCCGGCGGGCGGCGGGGAGCCCCGGGCGGAGCCGGCGGGTGGCGAGGGGCCGCCGGACCCCGAGGCGGCGGGCGGCCCGCCGGACGCGCTGAGCTTGGAGGAGATACTGAGGCTCTACAACCAGCCCATCAACGAGGAGCAGGCGTGGGCCGTGTGCTACCAGTGCTGCGGCTCCCTGCGTGCCGCGGACGCCGGCCGCCGCCAGCCCCGCCACCGCGTGCGCTCAGCCGCGCAGATCCGTGTCTGGAGGGACGGCGCCGTCACCCTGGCGCCCGGCGACGCGGGAGAGCCGCCCCCCGCTGCGGGTGAGGCCGCCGACCTGCGCCCCCGCGGAGAATCCCCGCCGCGACCTTCTTTCCCTCGCAGTCCCCGGCCTGGTCCTTCCCCCCCCCCCCCCCCCCCCCCCCCCGCAACGAGAGGACCCCTCCTCGGCCCCTCTTTTCCCTCGCAGTCCCTGGGCCCTGCCCCCTCTCCGCGACCCTTACCTCCCACAGGAGGATCCCCGCTGTGCCCCCCCGCCTTTTCCCTCGCAGTTCCTGGGCCCGGCTCTTCCGCCCCGCGACCCCCCCACCTCCCAAGGGAGACCGGGAGGAGCCGGGCCTGGGGCCGGCGGGGGAGGGTGGTGCTGGCGCTGTGGTGGAGCGGCGCCCCACGTAGGTCAGAGCAGGGGGTGGGGGGCGGGTAGCGGCACAAAGAGGGGCTGTGAAGAGGGTGTCTGGGCGGGCCTGCGCAGCCCTCCCCACTCCGGCTGGGCCATCCGACCTGCCCAGGGTGCTGGTAATTGTACACACTGTCATAGGACAGCTGCCCGCGTCTTGTTTGGGAAATGGAATGGGTTGGGTCCTTTTCGTGATAAGCTATGTATACATACTTACATGCCAGGGCTATTTACTGGGGTTGCATTTATGATGTGATAGGTGCTATGAAAGGTTCACGTGAGATCTCACCAAGGATACTTAATTCTGCTGTCAGGAAAATTACACCTTTCAGAATGAATAGTCAGCTAATAGTATTTTTTTAATTTGGCAACAAATTCCTTTGGTTAGGAAATATAAAAAGCCCCGAGGAGAATTTTGTTATATTGGGAGAGATGGAAGGAGATTAAATAATGATTTCTATCTAGCTCCTGAAAATTATAAAACAACTGCTATTTACCTGCGTATTAGAATTTCTTGTGATGAAAAAACAGGTTTGTCGAGTCAAACGTTGACAGGATTTCAGATAAACAGAAAATGGATTTTGGTTAGGTCATTGTCTGGTGTAAATTCTTCAAGATTATCACCTACACGTTAATATGTAGCTAGGGCTTACTCAGATTTGGTGATGGTGATGAAGGGATTGATAATAGGTTTTTCATGTCAGTTTTAATGTAATTCAGTCTTTTGAGAGGCAAGTATGTTAAGAACATAGAGAAATAATCTGCCCTCACTTTTAGAAAGTTGATGAAAGTATCAAAATGCTAACGGTGAAAGATGTAATTCATAAGTAGTTAGTAAAATGACATTTAATGCAAATCCTTATTTAAAATAAAAAACGTTCAAGGTTATAGATAACAATTCTTTCAATTCCACCAGAACATTAATACATTAATTTGTGTGTGTGTGTGTGTGTTGTGTGTGTGTGTGTGGTAAACACATTTTAGAACTTTTATTTATTTAAATTGAGTCTTTATAATTCTTTAGAAATTATTTTATTTCAAATAGTTTTTAGTTTATTTGATGTGTTTATTGTTTTTAAGTTTTGACTTAACATTAGTGGAAAATACTCGGGATTATAATTTACTTACAGTGTATTAATATATTAAAAGATAAATTTATTATAAAATACAGCAAAGCCATGCCTTGGAATCTGGCATTTCTAAGGAAAATAATGTTGGGTGCGACCCCGTTTTATTTTATTATTATTTTTTTAATGTTTATTTATTTTTGAGAGAGAGCGCAAGCAGGGAAGGGGCAGAGAGAGAGGGAGACAGAATCTGAAGCAGGCTCCAGGCTCTGAGCTGTCACCACAGAGCCTGACAAGGGGCTCGAACCCATAAGCCACTAGATCATGACCTTTGAGCTGGAGTCAGACATCACACCCTTAACTGAGCCACCCAGGTGCCCTGCAACCCCCTTTTAGAAGTAGCATTTGGTACTGGTGTCTTCTGGAAGGAACAAACAGCAGTTTACATTATCTTTCTCTTGAACTTGATCCCAGAAGAGTGTGGTTTATGTTATGTTTATGGACCTACAGTAGTTTACTTGTCAAAGACAAGGGTGTATTCTGGTGGTAGTTAAAATGAATTATCGTTATTATTTTGCATCATTCCTATGAGTGATAACATCTTGACCTCAATGTAATACTCTTTTCACGGAGAGAATAGTAGTTTCCCTGCAGTAGCGGCAATGGATTTATAAACATTTTGTGTTGTTCCTTAGTTCTTTTTTTTTTTTTTTAATTTTTAAAGTTTATTTTGAGAGAGAGAGAGGGAATGAGGGGGGGAGGGACATGGAGAGAGAGAGAGAGAGAGAGAGAGAGAGAGAGAGAGAGAGAATCCCAATCCCAAGCAGGCTCCAAGCCATCAGCGCAGAACCTGATGCAGGGCTTGAACCCACAAACAGCAAATCATGACTTGAACTGAGATCAGTCAATAGTCAGATGCTTAACTGCACTACACAGGCACCCCATCTTCTTCCTTAGTTCTGCTCATGATTTCTGCTACCAGTTGTGGAGAGAGCCCAACCAAAGTTGTTGATACAATCTTGAGCATTTTAGGGTTGACTGATTAAAAATCTTTAGGAAGTTCATACCAAAATGTTGTTTATATTAATTTATTTACTCCTAGGATTTAAGAGTAGTTGCATGGCTACAGAAGGTACAACTGAGCACTTAATCTTGATTCTTAAAAATTAATGATAACTTATACTGTGCACATGTATAAATTGTTTTTAAGGAAAAATGGTAATCATGACACTTCAATTCTAAGAAGTACTTTTTCATTGTAGGGCATTTTCCATGTATGTTGTTGGCAATCAACAGCATTTATATTTTCATACATTTACCCATTGATTTATTTCCAAATGGAGGTTTAGGGAAATTAAGGGACTTGCTTAAATTCATACTGGTAACTTTGAATAAAATCCAGGTCTTTCAACCTCTAGGCTTAGAAACAGATTTGGTTTGAATTTGGGTCATGATTCCTCCCCTTCCTAGCTGAGTAACCTTGAGTAACTTCCTTAACCTCCCTTAATTAATGAGTTAAAGACACTCAAGTTCTGCATATATAGTCACCATGAGTCCAGCCTTGTCATCTGTAAAATGAGAATAGATGACTTTTTCACGAGTGTTTAAGTGAGATGACGCGTGTAAAATGACAACAGCAAGGCTTAGTATGTAGCAGATACTCAGTAAGTTTTAGTTTCCTTTTTCCCCTAATTCTGAGTCCTTTCACACCACCATGGTGCCTCTGGTCCTGCAATTCTGCATTTTTACTCAGAATTGGGACAAATGTTTGGGTCAGGGTTTCTCAGTCTCAGCACCATTGACATTTTTGGATGAATAGTTCGGTATGGGGCTTCCCTGTGCCTGTATAGGATGTACAGCAGCATCCGTGATCTCTACCCACTGGATGCCACTAACTACCCATCCCCTCCCCCAAGTCCTAACAATGAAAAATGTCTCTGGACATGTCTAAATGTCCCCTGGGAGGGCAAAGTGATCTGTTGAGAACTATTGGTCTAGCAGATGATGAGTGGTACGCAGGGTTGTGTTCAGAGTGGAGAATCGGATCCTCGCGGTTATCCTCCAGTGAGTGAGTCTTTCAGCTGGCCACTGTTCCCTCTGCTGTTGAATGAATGAACAAGTGGTATTGGTTCCCTATCAGTAGTATTGCTCCTCTTAATCCCATAGATGCGTGGGATGCATGTTGCTCACATGCTTTCTGAACTTGTTTTGGGGTTGAATATAGTAGTAATTGATTTTAGTTCTTGTTTACTTTTAACAGTGTTGATACATCCAGAATGTTCACAATCAGTTTGAATTAAATTAGAAATACTTTATAAAAGAAATAGGAAAATGATGAAAGATGTGGGAGACACGGAAATGAGACCAATACGGAAAAAAAAAAAAGGAATAGGCAATTTTATTTAGCATTCAGATATAATCTAGTGCCATATACTAACATGGCCATGAAAGCAGTGTGATAAAGGACTGAAGGAGATAAATTAAAGAAGAAGAAAATATTAGTTCTTTAAAGGATGTCTTAAGAGTGAAAATGATTAAATCATGAATTAGTATATTTTATGAAGTTATTTCTGTGATGATAGAAGGAAACTTGCTTAGAATCAAGAGGGCTTATGATTCTTCTTAGGTGGATAACTTAACATTTTTATTTTACCCAATGTTTATGTACTTGTAGCCATAGTAAGACCTTATTGTCTGGTAACAGTTTGATGAAGTTTTTGCTTTCACACCTCTGTCAAATGAGTTAAAGACACTTAGGGTCTACATATAGAGCCTGCTCTTTGTCACCAGTGTACCTAACTGGCATTTCGAACACATTTTACTATACACATTATTTAGTAAGAGTCATTGATGGAATTTAGGTTATATTTCAGATCTTTGAAAGATTGAAACTTTTTTTTTTCCTGGGATGCCACAAAGAATTATTAATAACAGCAGTATTAGAGCTTAGATCCATTGCATGATCTCTCAGCAGCCTCTTAGTCCTTAAATACTCATCTGACAAAAAAAAAAAACATTTCAGATTTTGGTTTCAAAATCTTTGATGTATCTATAATGGTAGATGTATAAAGAACATTTAAAATGACCACATCTTGATTTAAAATAATCTTAGATTGGTAATAGGTTTTCCTTTGAGGAACAATGAAAACCTGCATGCATACTAATAACGGCATCCCTTGGTATAGGAAACATTCAGGCTTTGTCTGGACTTTGAAAAGAGGACATGATCTGTCAACTTCTCAGCAAGTTTCATGCTAATTTGGTGGGAGAATTGGTCTTGGAATAATATACTATTTGATTTTAAAGAGAGACCGAATAGTTGTGGAGAAGGTTAAAATAGTGAAAACATATTTTAAAAGATTAATTCTTGTTCATTCTTGGTATAATTCTTGAGTGTTCACATCCTGATCATTAAATGGAAGGAACTTTTGAGATTTATGTGCATGTGTCCAGGGTAGAGTTTGGGGGTGAATGATGGTATTAGGGGTTGGTGAAATGTCTTATCAGGCACAGTAATAGGTAAGGATTATTCCATTTGAACAGTATGTCCAAATATGTTGGGTAATTAAATTTTAAAAACATGAATTGAGTTCCTGCTATTGTGTAAGCAGTGAGCGATATAAAAATAAATTGTTTTAGACATTGAAGAAGAGAAGATAAAACATAAACACAGTGGAAAGTTTACCACGAAGCTAGTGCAGCTTCAACCCTGAGCCCACTTATTTACACAAGCCTCTTCTAGGCCCCTGGGTGGGGCTTCAGTGATATGTTCAGGTAGTCATTTACAAAATTAAGATATTTTAGCCATAATCAGTAACATTGCTGTCACTTTTGACTCCAGTTTACCCTCCAACATACTTCTAGTTGTGTTGCATTATGTGAGAGTAGCCACGGACATTTTTGGCAGAAATTGTGCAATAGTGCGTTTGTGGTTTGTATCTGTGTTTCTGCCTTCTGCAGAGGAAAACAGTGGAAAGAGTTTGGTTATATACAGATATGGGTACTTAAGTAAGTTAAGGTTCTTTTGGAAAGCCATTAGCCTCACCAAGAATTATGACTCATCTTTAGAAGAAAACAACCATTGATCTACCAAGGACTATATGTTGGTGAGAGATGACGAGTCACGCTCTGCCTGTTTTATTTCTAAGGTCAGAATCACTTTCCCGGATCACAAATTCTGTAAAATGGCAACAGTTCCCATCCTGCTTTCATGATAGTGTCATCTGAGCCATATTATGTTTCCCGCTTGCTTCCTGTTGGCTAAGTAGAAAAAAGAGAAACAATCTTCTAGATATTTGTTTAAAACTCTGAGGAAAACATTGCCTATTACCAAAAATAGTGGGTTTTTTATAAACATTTTTTAAAATGTTTATTTATTTTTGAGAGAGAGAGAGGGGCAGAGAGAGAAGGAGACACAGAATCTGAAGCAGGCTCTAGGCTCTGAGCTGTCAGCACTGAGCCCGATGCAGGGCTTGAACTTGTAAACTGCAAGATCATGACCCGAGCCGAAGTCAGAGGCTTAACCGACTGAGCCACCCAGGTGTCCCAATAAGCTTTTTATTTTGAGATAATTTTAGATATACAGAAAAGTTTGAAAGATAGCACAGAGAATTCCTGTGTACTTCTTACCCAGTTCTCTTAATGTTACCATCTTCTACTGTGCTGTTTGTCAAAACTAAGAAGCCAGCGCTGGCACATTGCTTTAATTAAACTCCATACTTCACTTGGATTTCCCTAGTTTTTCTGTTAATGGCCTTTTTCCTGTATAATATGGAATACTGTATTATTCCATAATACAGTATGGAATACTTCTGGTCTGTTGTGGTTTCTTAGACTTTCCTGGTTTCCCCTGAGTTGACAGTCTTGAGGAGTACTGGTCAGGGGTTTTGCAGGCTATCCTTCCATTTACGTTTGCCTAATGTTTTCCTGACTAGACTGGGGTTATGTGTTTGGGCAAAGAATTATTACCACATAGGGAAAGGGGCTCCTCTCATCACGTAGGATGGAGGCATACGATATTGACACGACACCACTGGGGATATGCACTTACTTGCTGGGTTTCTCCACTAAAGAGTTACCTTTTCTACAATCTGTTCTTTGGAAAGGAGTCACTAAGTCTAGCCTGCATTCGAGAAGGGGGCCTCTTCCTGGAGGGGTGAATTAATATTGTTATTACTACTTAATTTTATATTACTTAATTTTAATATAATTTTATATTTTGTTACTACTTAATATTATTTGGACTTCTTCTGTAAGGAAGATTTGTCCCTTTCCCCCCCATTTATGTATTTATATCATTCTGGAATCATGTATATTTTATACTTCGTTATTCATTACCATGTTATTTTGTTGCTCAAATTGTTCCAGCTGTAGCCATTGGAAGCTCCTTCATGTTGGCTCCTGTGTCCCTTTGACATGCAGCCATCCTTTTGTGTTTTTGAGCACATCTTTACTTTCTGGTGCTACGAGATACTTTAAGGTTTATGATGTGTATGTATTTTGTCCTGGCCCTACAATCAGACATACCTCTAAGGAGCTCAGCACGGGGTATGATTGCTGATGCTGGTGTTGTTTTGTTTTAAATATAGAAGAATTCAAATAGCATAAGGCATAGTTCTTTTTGGTGTTCAAACTTTGTTAGATTTGTGAGGTATCTCTTTCTGGTATCTCGCTTTTACTGGCATGCCTACCACATCTTTTCCGCAGTTATGTAATGAATACCACAGAGCCAAGTTGAATACAGAGGTTGAGAGAGAGCAGTCTGTACACGCTGTTTACCCGAAGGGAAAGATACCTGGGGACTAAAGCCAGGGGAGCCTGATTGGGATATCAACTTGGATATACTGGAGCTGAGGGGAGGTCAGTGAAATGTGGCCTGGGGTCCAGTATGGAGTGACTGGAGTATGTGGGTGGTCAAGAACTGGTTTGGGACAAATCTTGTCATCATTGGCCTTCCTGTTATAAGTAGTTATGGATACTCAGGGCTAGCTGTCCCTGAGGCTGCAGTAGAACCATGCAGAATGTTGGTGATTGATCACATTTGAAATAGTTGTCCATTTTGTAAACATGCATTTGCATTACTGCTCTGGAGTATAGGGTGTGGATAAAATATATTCTTGTGATATGCTCATAAAATATCTTAACCAAACATGCATTATTGAATTTTTATTAAAATGTCATATAAACTACTTGCTGTATTATTCTCCGGACAGTGCAGAGATCTTAGAACATCCTAACTTCGTTGATCTCTTTTTGTTGTTTTATGATTGTTGACATGTATTTTAGTTTATCATAGATTTAAAATATGACATCATTTTTGTGCAATTTAATATTCATTTAGATTTTTTCACGTATTTGCCATTCCCATGCTCTGTAGTTCTTCCTGCATTACTATACTTTCTTCTGGGATCATTTCCCTTCTGTTTGAAGAATTCCTTTAGTATTTACTTTAGTGCAAGTCTGTTACTATTAAATTCACTCAGTTTTTGCTATTTGTAAATATCTCTATTTTGTCTTTATTTTAAAAGCGAATTTTCATTAAGGTATAACTCACAGAAAAGTGCATAAATTATAAATGATGAATTTTCACAATGTGAATACACTGTGTAATCAGAATACAGGTCAAGGAACAGGACGTTATTAACATCTCAGCAGACCTGTCTGTATACCCTTTGAGTCAGCAACCACCCCAAGAGTCACCACTGTCATGAATTATAACACCATAAGTTTTGCATATATTTGAACCTATGTGTACAGAATCAACTAGTATTATACAGCCTAATGCGTGAGTTTTTTTCTCTGAGCTTTCTGAGATTGATCTGTATTGTTGCATATAGTTGTAGTTCATTCACATTTTAGTATCATACCCCCTTGTATTAATATACTATAATTTATCCATGGTTGTTTGATTTTTTGGATCCTACATTTGGATATTGAGCTATTGGAAATTATGGAAAATGCTGTTGTGAACATTATTAAGCAGATCTTTGGGTGAACGAATATAGCATTTGTGTTGAGTATATACCTAAAGGTAGAATTGCTAGTTCATAGTAGTTGGGTATTTTCAGTGTTAATAGGTACTGCCAAAAGTTTTTTTCCAAAATGATTGCATCTCACAAACATTTTGTTTTTTAATTTTATTAAAAGATTGTCTTAATGTTCTTATTTATTTTTGAGAGAGAGAAAGAGAGAGCACAAGTGGGGTAGGGGCAGAGAGAGAGGGGGACAGAGGATCTGAAGCGGGCTCTGTGCTGACTTCAGAGAACCCGATGCGGGGCTTGAGCTCATGAATTGTGAAATCATGACCTGAGAGCCAAAGTTGGACACTTAATCGACCAAGCCACCCACATGCACGTTTAATTTTAATTTTTTATTTAAAAAATTTAATGTTTACTTATTTTTGAGAAAGAGAGACAGAACACAAACGGGAGAGGGTCAGATAGAGGGAGACACAGAATCTGAAGCAGGCTCCAGGCTCTGAGCTGTCAGCACAGAGCCCAACACGGGGCTCGAACCCATGAACCATGAGATCATGACCTGAGCAACCAAAGTTGGATGCTTAACTGAATGAGCCACCCAGGCATCCCTAATTTTAATTTTTTAAAAAGTTCTTGTTTTAATTCCAGTTAGTTAACATAGTGTTATATTAGTTTCAGGTGTACAATATAGTGATTCAGCAATTCCATATATTACCCAGTGCTCATCACAAGTGTACTCCTTAATTCCTATCACCTATTTAATGCATACCCCCAAGCACCTGCCCTCTGGAACTATCCATTTGTTCTCTGTAATTAACTTTGTTTCTTTGTTTATGTGTCTCTGTTTCTCTCTCTTTTTTCCCCCCTTTCCTCATTTGCTTTGTTTCTTAAGTTCCACACATGAGTAAAGTCATATGGTATTTGTCTTTCTCTGATTGGCTTATTTCACTTAGCATAATACTCTCTCTCCATCCATGTCATTGCAGATGGCAAGATTTCATTCTTTTTTATGGCTGAATAATATTTCGTTGTGTGTTTGTAACACTTTTTCCTTATTCATCAATTGATGGGACACTGGGCTGCTTCCATATCTTGTCTATCGTAAATAATGCTGCTATAAACATAGGGGGTACGTGTATCCTTTTCAATTAGTGTTTTTGTAGTAGTAGGGTAGTTCTATATTTACCTTTTTGAGGTGTTTTCCATAGTGGCTGTACCAGTTTGCATTCCCACCAACAGTGCACAATTGTCCCTTTTTCTCTACATCTTCACCAACACTTGTTGTTTCTTGTGTTGTTGATTTTAATCATTTTCTATGAGGTGACACCTCATCGTAGTTTTGATTTACATTTCCCTGATGCCACTCCCAAATTTTAAGAATTAAAACCAATCTGGGACATTAGTATGAATTTCATCAGGATTTGATGAGTGTCATGTTTACGGAAAGGCTATATCACTAATAATAGCAGGATTTGCTGGTCCATATGTAACTTCTGAAAACTGACTCTCAGATCTTTTTATGCTACTTGGGCTAATGTATTTTTAAAAATTTGGGTCTGTTGTCTTTTTTCCTCATATTTCCCATTCATGGCCCAGTCTAATTGGAAGCCAAGTTTCTACCCAGTATACTTCTCTCATATCTTATATTTTTCAGAGATAAAGATATATAGAAAGATAGGTGATGAATAGTGGTAGAATGCCACTGTCAGTCACCACAGGTTGTCTGGTTCTGGGCTTGGCCATATCTTCCTGGATTTTAGCGATAATATCATGTTAGAAGAATCGCCCATCCCACGATTTCATTTATTCATTTCACCAGTGTTTGAGTGCCTTCTAAGTGTACTGTACCAGGTTTAAAGATACAAAGAAGAATGAAGTGCACCCATACCTTCAAGAAGATCACAGGTGCATAAACTAACACAGTACAGTTACAGTAATTCTAAAGTGATAGAGACATGTACAGAAAACTGTGTGAGCTTAAGGGAGAGGGTGACTGTGCTGGTGTGATGTAAGGCAGACTTCATAGAGGAGACCAATTTTCTGGAGGCCTTGAAGGATGAGCAGTGGGATAAAGGGAGGACACTTAGGCAGAAGCAACAGCAAGTACAAGGTTTAGAAATGTGGAAGAACTATTCAAAGAACAGTAGTACGTAAATTGTAGAATGGCATTTGTGCTGACACCCACTTCCCCATACCAAAAGCAGACACTGTTTAATCAGTCATTGCATTTTTGCTGCTAAATTTATAAGCAGCTTCAGAGTTCTCAGCTTTGCTTCAGGCAGCCACTACCACTTATTTGGAGTTGGCACGTGAAGTTGAACCTGTTTGTCTTCCTTGCAGTGGGCGTCCACTGTGCCTGGAGCATGGGATGTGTGGGGGTGTGGTGGAGAATGAGACAGACTAGAAAGGTATGTTGGCTGGGATCAGGTTATGAAGGACGTTTTTGTGCTGCACTGTTGAGTTTGTATGTTAGCCTGTATAGGCAATAGAGAGCCATATAAGGATTTTAAGCAGGAAAATGATGTAAGCAGATTACTCTTTTTGGATAGGTAACGATGGGAGTTTTGTAGAAGATGGATTGAATTGGCTAAAAACAAGGGCAGAGACACCAGCAGGCATTTCATACTATCATTAGATCGTAGTAACCTTTAAGTTGCCTAACCAGTTGGGAGTATTTATGGTATGATGGAGGTCTGAACAAGGGCAGACCTCGGGGAGAAAGAGTCTGATTGAGAGCAATCTAGGAAATAGTACAGGACGTGGCCCTTTAGTATTTTTTGTTTTTGTTTTTGTTTTTTTTTAAGTTTATTTATTTTTGAGAGAGTGTACAAGCAGGGGAGGGCCAGAGAGAGAGGGAGACCAAGAATCCCAAGCAGACTCCATGCAGTCAACGCAGAGCCCCATGTGGGACTCACCAACTGAGAGATCATGACCTGAGCCCAAATCAAGAGTGGGAGGCTTAACCAACTGAGCTACCCAGGCACCCCGGCAGGCCCTTTAGTGTTTGATGTGGGGGTGAGAAAGAGGAAGGAATCTTGGAATGCTCTCAGACTTCCCACCTGGGTACTTGGCTGCTGGGAAAGCAGGAGAGGCAGCATAGGGTGGGAAGATAATGACTTGTTAGAAACTAAATTGGCCTGGAAAAAATATTTTTCCTGTGGAGTCATATTTATTCCTACGAAGTTCCTCTGCAGATCAACTCTTTAATGTTGCATGGTAACACGGAAGATACAGGAGTAGGCAGTAGAAGGTGTGGTTTTAATTCTCAGCTCTGAAGCTTATATCATAACATGTTTGGGTAAGTGAACATGGGTGGTAGTTATGGCAGTATAACTACAGGAGCTTGCGTTTGCGAATAGAAGTACCTGAAGATACCTCTTTGACAAGGTTTCTGTTGGCTAGTATGGTCTCATACATGATGCCAGGGTGGGAGAGGAGATTCTAAGTGGAATGCACTTATGAAATGCTTATGAAATGCATGAAAACCAGAATTCTTCAGTTGACAGGAAATACAGGAATGTTTGGAACTGGCACTTGGTAGTAGTCCTTTTTTTATAATTTAGCTTGGGGAGGTTCCCCTCCAAGTCTTCTTTATTCTTGAATAAGGTGATAGTATGCTGTGATCTCAGTGGATTTCTTCTGAAGCCTCATGAAATTTAAGCAATTAACTTTTTTTTAAAACATGCTTTATTTTTTTAAAAGTTTATTTTGAGAGAGAGAGAGAGGGCACGCACTTGAGTTGGGGATGGGCAGAGGGAAAGGGAGAGAGGAAGAGAATTCCAAGCAGGTCCCACCTTGTCAGTGAACCATGAGATCATGACCTGACCTGAGATCGAGAGTCGGACACTTAACCAACTGAGTGAGCCACTCAGGCACCCCTAATGCTTGAATTAATATCAGCAGGGAAAATTTTAATCCAAATCCACACTGTTTACAAAAAGAAACACAACTTCCATCATCCTGTCCTCTAACACAGGAGTGTCAGGAATGTGGCTTCTGTATTGTCACTCCTGTCTGTTCCCATGGCAAACCTTGCTAATGGCGGTGGACACCTTCCACCCTGTACTTGCCCTCACAACTCTTCTGAAGATGGTAAGACTGTCATTACCATCCAGTTTGAGTTGGCACAAAAGATTAAACCTTTTTGCTATATAAATTTTGTATACGTAAAATACACAAAGATAATACTTGAGTTTTGGTGGAAACATGCTGAAATTATTTTTTAGTGGAAAATACTTGACCTTTAATGATTTTTGTTCAATGAGATGAAATAAAGTTTAGTTAAAGTTAATTAAGGTTGCTGAATAGAAAGAAAAATCACACTCTAATAATTAAAACATTTTTAAAACTTTCTTTTTAGAACAAGATCAATTTTGGTCACTCTAGAACAGGTTGGGAGGGTGTGGGGTCTGGACCAAACTTACTCCTAGATTGGAGGGTGGCCATGATGATGGTGAGGCCTACCTTCATGGATGGACGACAATCAGGGGTGTTCGTTCCACCAGCCAGGCCCCACGAAATCCATTTGCAGGACTTGCTCATCTCATGAGCAAGCAGAGCCAGAAAAGGTAGACAGTGATACAGATAAGAGCCAGTAAGTGGCCTATGCTGGGAAAGTCTGGTAGTTGGTTTTAGTCACTGATGTGAGGTCCAAGGGCTAGAGTATAATCCCTAGGAAAGTGACTGGCAATAATAAGCCAAGGTTTTTTGTTTTTGTTTTTGTTTTTGTTTTTTTAAAGATAAGGGGTTTTATTATGGGATCTAGGATACAAAGTAAAGAGTGGGCCTCAAAAATAAAGCAGAAGCCCATATTTCAGAATTAAGATAAAGTTGAGATTTATGGCAAAGATGACTGACATGAAAGGTCACAGAGCCTGGCTTAGGGCAGAGTCTACAGATAGGAGTTAGAAGTTCTCAAGAAAGGAGAGTCAGGTTCTGGAAGGGCCTGTCACTGTCATAGACATAGACACTGTCTATGAATGAAGAGATGGGTGACATTTTTTCCATAAGTGGTATTAAGATTAGAGGTTTTATTCCTGACCAGGATCAAAGTCAGTTATCTCTAAGAGCAACATCGTGTTACAGAAGCAAACATGTGATGCCTTTATGCTTCTACACTTCTTTAAAATAGTAAGATTATGCTTTAAGTTCTACAAAGTGTGATTAAATGTATTGTTCATATTGATTAGTCAAGGGATTCTTTGTCCTATTAAGAGGGCATAAGGCTCACATTAACAGCTCACATTAACAGCATATTTTTTTCTCTATCTGCATTTATTAGTCATGATCAGTGAACAAATAAACCAAAGTGATACTTAGAAAGTTTGTTTTTAGTATTCTCCACTAGTGTGGACTCTGTGCTTCACCTTTAGGCATCCATTGCTTCCCAGGCTCTCCCTTACTGAGCCAGGGGAGACTGTAGGACGACTAGTGGGCCAGCAGCCTGAGTAACTGGTCACAGTTCCTTGACCTTCAATGAATCATTTATCTCTAGAGCTTGAGCCTCCTCAGCTGTAAAAATGAAGGTTTTACACTGGCATTTACAATGTGTTTCAACTACATAAAGCGAATGCTTTGGATTAATTTTAAGTATTAATGAGATATTTCATTAACAATAATTTATTTTCTTAGAGTTTAAAAGAGCATTGCAGGGGTTGGTTTGAATGGCATGTATTTCTGGAAATGTTCTGGATAGTTTGGATGGATGCCTTTGGCTTTAATGCATTTCTGGCAGAGGTGTTCAGAGTAGTTCCACTGGTCATAGCATTTCCCTTGAGGTTGATGTCTTATAAAAGTAGAATATCTAAGTGAAGTTTTCAACCAGAGATGTTCAGTGTAGGGAGATGAAAAATTATAGTAACTAGAATCATTCATAGAGTGCTGCCAGTCTTGGAAGGAGCACTTGAGAGGCAAGATAAGACTGCCAAGGGCATGCACTGGCAGTAAAAGGCAACCGCTTACGCTACCCTGAGGAGACAGGGAGGAGAGAGTTGGTGAGAGGGCGAGGACTGAACTCCTTCCTGTGAGTCACATTTCAGAAAAGTTTAATACATTTATGAAAGCTCAGCTGCGTTCTCTTTGGGCCAACACAGTGTGTAGACACACGGGAGACCCCTCGAACTTACAGGCCAAGGCACAGGAGAGGGCCCGTTAAATTATACCTAGGGATCTGAGGGACCCAGTGGTCTGTTGACTTACAGTTTTTTGAGTTTGGAAGACGAGTCTTTCAGCTTATTTCCTCCTTGGAGAGAAGGTCAAAGACTTAAATGGCTCATATTAAGCTCATATTAAGTGTTTACTATGAGACCTTCAGTCAGCTAAGCAGTTTAGTTGGATTATTACTTTTGATCTTGACAACAACTCCAGGAGATAGGTACTCGTCTTAGCCTCTGCCTTCTAAATGGGAGACTAAAGTATAGAGGCCTTAAACTTAGCCAGCAGCCCACCTGGGATTCAAGCCCCAAGAGTCTGGCCTGGAGCCCTTGCTCTTAACCACTGTACTCCATTACCTTGTGCTCAGTGGGTGAGTTCTGACTCTGGAACATTCTGCATGGGATTCTCCTGTACACAGGGTAGCCTGGGATCGGGTTTGAGATGGTGAGAGCATGTAATATTGCTTTGACTTTTTCATGGTCTGTGTATTCATTTCCTGTAAGAAGTCATCGCTAATTTCGTAGCTTAAAACAACACAAAATTAGCTTACAGTTCTGGAGGTCAGAAGTCTGAAAATGGTCTTGTGTGCTAAAATCAAGGTATTTTCAGGGCTATGTTTCTTCTGGAGGCTGCAGCGGAGAATCTGGTCCTTGCCTCTTCCAACTTCTAGAGACTTTCCATATTCCTTTGCCTGTGTCCCCCTTCCTGCATTCACATGGTTTCAGTCTTTGCTTCTGTCATCACAGCTCCTTCTTGGACTCTCCTGTCTCTCATAAAGCTCTTTGTTACATTGGTCCTGCCTGGATGGTCCAGCATAATCTCGCCATCTCTAGAGCCTTAACTTAGTCATAGCTTCAGAATCACCTTGCCATGTAAAGTAGTAAGTTCTGGGGACTTTACGGTATTTTTATTTATGGGTTGATTATAGAGATTGCCATTTCAGGCTTTCTTATTTTCAGTTTTTTTTTTTTTTTAATGTTTATTTATTTTTGAAAGAGAGAGAGAGAGGGAGACAGAGCGTGACCGGGGGAGGGTCAGATCTGAGAGAGGGAGACACAGAATCTGAAGCAGGCTCCAGGCTCTGAGCTGTCAGCACAGAGCTTGACACGGGTCTTGAACCCACAGACTGTGAGATTATGACCTGAGCCGAAATCAGATGCTTAACCAACTGAGCCACCCAGGCGCCCCCAGTTTTGAGTAATACCTAATGACAATTCACTCCCCACCACCTCCTCCTGAGCCATTGCTGAGCTCCAGCTGTTGTTGACCATTTGAGTGTCATCATCCTGGACACCACCACATAAGGAATTGGGGGGAAGCTATGTGTTAGGAACCTCTGCGGAGAGGTATGGAGTGAAAGGTAGTAGCTTTTAAAGATCTATACAAGAAGTATAAAAATGAGTTGAATTTTATAGTATTTTTTCATGTGATTTAGCTACTTTTTTATTTCAAAATCGATAACCTCTTTTACATGGTTGTAATCCTAGTAAGCATTTTGCTCTGTTTTTCTTAGGACTCTATTTTAATGTATTTACATTTCTCATCTTTCCACAGGGTTAATAGTGGTAAGCTTAGCTACCAGTTGCTGAGCTCCTGCAGTAGGCATTGTGCAGAGCCCCTCAAAACATTTTTTTTCCATTTAATTTTCATGTAAGCCCGTGAGGTAGATACTATTACTTTTTTTTTTTTTTTTTTTTTTAATAGATGAGAAGGTGGAAAACCCTGCAAATATTTTACTTTAAAGTTACATCGCAGGGGCACCTGGGTGGCTCAGTTGGTTAAGCATCCAACTCTTGATTTTGGGTCAGGTCATGAACTCAAGGTTTATGGGTCTGAGCCCTGTGTCAGGCTCTATGTTGACAGTGTGAAGCCTGCTTGGGCTTCTTTTTGTCTCCCTCTCTTTCTGTCCTTCCCCCATGCATTCCCTCTCTCTCTTTCAAAAATAAATACACAAACATTTTAAAATTACATCACACTATTAGTAAGTATGGAAGTGAGATTTGAACTTAGGACTGTCCAAGTGTAAAGGCTTGCTCTTGTTATTCTGCCACACTGCCTTCCCAAGGCAGCTAAGAGAAAGGGTAATTATCAACAGGTGTGAAGAAGAAAAGGCTGTAGCACAGGGCTTTTGTGGTAGTGGAACATCAGATTTTATTTCATTCTTCCTGACAGCCAGGCCAAGAAGAGGAGCTTGATGAACACACAATCTTTGTTTGGTTAGCAAGTATACCAATTTTCTCCCATATCTAAATTCTAAATTCCTGTTAATCTTTCAGTAGCTATACTAGTGAGATTGTATGGCATAGTGGATAATGATTTGATCATTTAACAAATAAAAGATCCTTTATATGACTGTTTCTTGTGTCAAGTGTATAGATCTTTTTTCACTATAAATGTAACTTGGCAAAAAATTTTTGTTGGGGGACATAGGTATAAGCTAATGATTGTACAGTTTCAGTGTCATAACTTTTGACACTGAAACATCTGGTCGTGGATTCTGAGCCTTTAACGGCCATGATGTTTAAGAAACTCAGGTGTGGTTAGGCTGTAGGGATTATTTTATTATTAAATTTTGGTCTAACTGTTCAAAGTTGTACTTTTTCTCTAGTTTTCATATAAAAATTGCCCCAAAAGTGTACCTAATATACTTGTCTCTTACAGAGTATGAGTTCTGGTTTTTTTTTAAGTTTATTTTTATTTATTGAAGTAATTTCTACACCCAACATGGGGCTGAAACTCATGACTCCGAGACCAAAAGTTGCATGCTCTTCTGACTGAACCAGCTAGGTGCCCTCAGGGTATTTGAGGGTATTGAGAATTTAAGCTTGATGTTGATTGGTTTGAATCAAGTCTTTGAGAATGCTGTTCCTGAAAATATGGCTTGTCCAGGGTATCATTCTTCCCTTCTCACCCTGCTCCATTCCCAGTACAATCCATTAGCAAATCCTGTTAATTCTGCTTCTAAATTATATCTTAATTCTCTGCTTCCTGGTCACTGCCACCACCTGGGCTCATTGCTTTCCCCCAACTCCACCCCTGTTTGCCACCCCTCCTCCTTCATGCTTTCACCTTGACCCTCCACAGAGCAGGACCAACCGGGAAACCCACCTTGAATCAGCTCATGCCCTTGCTTAATCTCCTCCAGTAGCTTCCCATTGTCCTTAAAATCAAATCTAAACTCCTTACACTGTCCTGAAAGGCCTGTGTGATCTACCCCTGCCTGTCTTTCTAAATGCATTTTATGCTCCCCCCCCCACCCGCCGGGGTAGCCCACACAGCCCCTTCAGGAAAGTGTAAGGAGTTTAGATTTGATTACACTTGC